>NC_069501.1:1064140783-1064325783 GCF_027579735.1 Bombina bombina | reverse complement strand
AGCATCATGCTTTGGGCTGTTTTTCTTCAGCTGGAACTGGAGCCTTAGTCAAGGTAGAGGGAATAATGAACAGTTCCAAATACCAGACAAAACTGGCACAAAACCTTCAGGCTTCTGCTAGAAAGCTGAGCATGAAGAGGAACTTCATCTTTCAGCATGACAATGCTCCAAAGCATACATCCATATCAACAAAGGAATGGCTTGGCTTCACCAGAAGAAGATTAAAGTTTTGGGATGGCCCAGCCAGAGCCCAGACCTGAATTCAATTCAAAATCTGTAGGGTGATCTGAAGAGGGCTGTGCACAGGAGATGCCCTCGCATTCTGACAGATTTAGAGAGTTTTTGCAAAGAAGAGTGTACAAATCTTGCCAAGTCAAGATGTGCCATGCTGAAAAACTCATACGCAAAAAGACTGAGTGCTGTAATAAAATCAAAAGGTGCTTCAATAAAGTATTAGTTAAAGGGTGTGCACACTTATGCAACCATATTATTTTAGTTTTTTATTTTTATTTCCCTTTACCTAAAAGATTTCAGTTTGTTTTTCAATTGAGTTGTACAGTGTATAGGTCACATTAAAGGTGGAAAAAGTTCTGAAATGATTTATCTTTGTCTCATTTTTTTACATCACAGCAACCTGACATTTTAACAGGGGTGTGTAGACTTTTTATATCCACTGTATATATATATACACACTAAAGTATGTATGTCCATATTAAAAAGAATTAGAATAATTCACTCTCCACTTTGCACCAAATATGTTGCTAATTGCTATATTCGCAATTCCTGCTCAGGAAAATAATACATTTACAATATATGTAAATATGTTTGCTAAAGATTTCTGACATAACACACACACACATATATATATATATATATATATACTATTATTATTATTGGTTATTTGTAGAGCGCAAACAGATTCTGCAGCACTATATATATATATATATATATATATATATATATATATATATATATATATATATCCTAAAGGGTGTATGTACAATATTAAAAATAATTAAAATAAATAAATCTCCACATACAATTTTAAACAACTTTCAAAATGACTTATATTGTCACATTTGATTAATTCTCTTGTTATCCTTTGCTGAAGGTACAGCATTGCACTACTGGCAGCTAGCTGAACACAAGACACAAATGTGTGCAGGCACCAATTATCAGCTAGTGTAGGTTATGTGCATATTCTTTTCCAAAAAGGATACCAAGAGAACAAAGCACATTTGAAACTTGAAGTGAAATTGAAAGTGTTTTAAAATGACTTGCTCTTTCTGAAACCTGCAACTTAAATGTTTACTTTCCTATCCCTTTAAAATATCCATTGTTTGGAGGGGGCGGAGCTAGCCACAGAGGAGACAAGACGTACATCTCTTGAGCTCCTGCAAAATTAATTAACATCTAGCTTAATGGAGAGCATAATTTATGTTTCCTTACTAATTTCTTGATCTGCACTCATGAAGAGGGACAGCAACGTTTTGTTTTTACAGCTTAATGAAATTTTACATGTCTGCTACAACAACTGTTGAGGAGTGCGCTGTTTGGTTTGACCACGAGGCTGAAGTGACCGCCTGACTTAAAGCTGCATCGTCATTCATACAGCACCCCTTTCTACTCAAGCAAATATGGCAGATTTTTACGAACAGATCCTTGCATCTTTAGACAAATTCGGGGAGAAGATGGATCGCTGTTTCCATGACTTACGGCTTATAACCAGAGATCAGCATGGAGGAGAGGTCAGCTCAATATCTAAAATGGCGGCTGAAACGGATCTCACTGAGCTCTCCCAGTTTAATTCAAGGACACCAACCTCAGAACTTACAGCACCGCAGTCTTGCAGGGAGTCTCCTCCACACGACACTTCTCTGCGAGACGTAACGGGTCTTGCAGTGCTGAGAGGTTGTATTTCACTGGCTCAACTTGACAAATATTCTTGTCTCAGAGTTAGGGCCCCACTCTCCACTACTATCTTACCATTAGCAAGCAGTTTGCATCTTCATGCAGAGAACCGGTTGGATGGCTCTGGTCGGATCTCAGTTGCTACGGAACCTGCTGCCGCTGCTGATAGCGCTGTATCCCTATTAGAGACGGCTAATACTCTACGATTGTCACTCATTTCAAGCAAGTACATAGAGGGAGCTGGTAATGCTGACCGGACTGCTATAACCTACCTAGATAACAGTTTCCAGAGCCTATCTGAACTCCCCTACCAGGAATATATCCCCAAACATTACAGATCCCTAAGTGCAACTTTGATGGCCTACTCTTGTGAATCCAACCTAGTGGACGTGCAGCAGGTGAGCTTTCATACTCGACGGTATTCTCTCCCACATCGCTCCACTCACCTTCTTATACGGTGCAGTCCTGTACCCATGGACATTCGTTTTGGAATTGGGTAATCCCACAACTGCTCTTGCATACGACCTGCATGGCAAGGACTATGCTAACATAGTACACCCTGATAATGCCTCCCAATGATGACTTTCGGTCTGAAATGCATTTATTTGTGGGTATTCATGTTTTGAAGAGGTGGGAGTGAGGTACCTATTGCCTGTATACTGGTATAATACTGTATATTATCAAATTATATACTTTACCTGTCCTGTGTCTAGTCTATCAGCTAAGTTTTTAATAGACAGACTTGACCTGATGTATAATCACCTTGTGTATTTTTTCTGTTTCTTTTCTTTTTTTTGTGAATGTTTGCACAGTTGTTTTACTAGATCTCCATCTTACGTTGGATAGCTCTTCAGATGATGAGCCACTATTCTGAGAATTGGGGAATTATACTCTGTTTCATGAGCCTAGCTAATGCTATCATGTTTTTCTTGTTGCACCTAACATTAGTCTAATGTCACTTGTTATCTTAGCATGCTTAAATATGTTTATATCCATCTCAATACATAGCTATCTTGTCCTAACTAAACTAACCCCTAGTGACACACTGCTAATTGATTATCACTTGTTAACATTTAATGTTTATTTTAAGACAGTCTATATGGTGTTTAATTACTCATTTATCCTAATATTTTGCAGAACAGTTTCTTCTTTAAATGCTTACTGTTTGATGTATGAGCAACGCTATCTAGCTCTATGTCTATTTTTTTTTCTGTTCCCATATACCAGGGCTATAGTTCCAGTCCTTAGCATATTTGCACATATGTGCCTCCATACCTATTCATACACTGGGATTATACATCCTGTAGTTTAGACACAGTTTGAGGACTTACTATACACATTATACTGAGGTTTTATATGTTTGATTATTTTATTACTGCCTAATACCAAGTTCTGAAAGTAGACGCTTAACATTATAAGGTTTGCAATGTTACATCTAGAGAAATGTAAGCCTTCCTGGGTATCCACTAGCTCAGACTATTTATTACTAAATAGGTTACATTACCCGCTGTATTGTATATGATTGCATGATAGCTTTGAATCCCGTTGACTGCTCCCTTAAGCCTAATTAATAACAGTTAATGTTAGATGTCTCCAGTACCCCTTGTTACCTATAGGGGCTATGGCAAAACAACTTAGTCACAATCCCCTAATTAAGTATTATATAGTTTGAAAGTGCCTACCTACTCCCTAACATTTACATTAGTTGCATACACCTAGAGGCATCCCACCTATCTATAGGCCCAAGAATCAGATAAGGGGTATGAATGTCCCTATGTTATGTTATATGATCACTTTATTATTATTCTGCTAGATTAAGGCTCAGCAGCTTGCAACCTACATACAGTCTCTTTTTATGTTAAGGGGTAGGGTGCAACTATGTGTACACTAGGGTGTACTATGTCTAGTTTACTTCAAATATGAGCCTACTTTTATATACCAATATCCTTAAAATCAATAAGAGTATAGCATAGCATCCACACCACCTAGGAAGCACTCTTGTGAGCCGTAGTCTCCGGTCCCCAATGAAATCCCCTAAGCTACGTATCTATATCCCATGGATCTCTGTCATGTCGGAATCAGTTGGCAATGCTACCTGTAGGGAATACATTGCAAGCCTTATTATATTTATATTTCTAGATAATTGTACTCCCTATACGTAGGTTATTATTAGGACTGTTCCTGTTAAGCCCCTCTCCTCCCTTTCCCGCCGGTACTTATTGCCTGCGGATCATACTCCCACTCCCTTTACCCACATCGCCTATAGCTGGCATTTCTCCAGGAGAGGGGCACATGCAGAAGTCCTCTGCATCCCAATCAGCCAATAGGATTGAGCTGGCATTCTATAGGCTGTTCCAATCAGCCAATAGAATGCAAGCTCAATCCTATTGGGTGATTGCATCAGCCAATAGGATTTTTTCTACCTTAATTCCGATTGGCTGATAGAATTCTATCAGCCAATCGGAATTGAAGGGACGCCATCTTGAATTACGTCATTTTAAGGAACCTTCATTCAGTTGTCGGACGAAGAAAGAAGAGGATGCGCCGCGTCGGATGTCTTGAAGATGGACCTGCTCCGCGCCAGATGAATGAAGATAGAAGATGCCGTCTGGATGAAGACTTCTGCCCGTCTGGAGGACCTCTTCTGCCCAGCTTGGATGAAGACTTCTGCCCGTCTGGAGGACCACTTCTGCCCGGTTGGGTGAAGACGTCTCACAGTAGGGTGATCTTCAAGGGGTTAGTGTTAGTTTTTTTTAAGGGGGGATTGGGTGGGTTTTAGAGTAGGGTTGGCTGTGTGGGTGGTGGGTTTTAATGTTGGGGGGGTATTTGTCATTTTTTTTTACAGGTAAAAGAGCTGATTACTTTGGGGCAATGCCCTGCGAAAGGCCCTTTTAAGGGCTATTTGTAATTTAGTGTAGGGTAGGGCTTTTTTTATGTTGGGGGCTTTTTATTTTGTTAGGGGGATTAGAGTAGGTGTAATTAGTTTAAAAATCTTGTAATTATTTTATTATTTTCTTTAATTTAGTGTTTGTTTGTTTTTGTTCTTTAGATAATTTTATTTAATTGTAATTCATTGTATTTAGTTTAGGTAATTTATTTAATTATAGTGTAGTGTTAGGTGTAATTATAACTTAGGTTAGGTTTTATTGTACAGGTAAATTTGTCTTTATTTTAACTAGGAAGCTATTAAATAGTTAATAACTATTTAATAACTATTGTACCTAGTTAATATAAATACAAAGTTGCCTGTAAAATAAAAATAAACCCTAAGCTAGCTACAATGTAACTATTAGTTATTT
The DNA here is from genome assembly GCF_027579735.1 of Bombina bombina. Lineage (NCBI taxonomy): Eukaryota > Metazoa > Chordata > Amphibia > Anura > Bombinatoridae > Bombina > Bombina bombina. The sequence continues at coordinate 1,064,320,573 of NC_069501.1, read as the reverse complement.
TGTAGCTATCTTAGGGTTTATTTTATAGGTAAGTATTTAGTTTTAAATAGGAATAATTTAGTGAATTGTATTAATTTTATTTAGATTTATTTAAATTAAATTTAAGTTAGGGGGGTTATGGTTAGGGTTAGACCTAGATTTAGGGGTTAATAACTTTATTATAGTGGTGGCGACGTTGTGGGCGGCAGATTAGGGGTTAATAAATGTAGTTAGGTTGCAGCGACATTGTGGGCAGCAGATTAGGGGTTAATAAATATAATGTAGGTTTCGGCGATGTTGGGGGCAGCAGATTAGGGGTTCATAAGTATAATGTAGGTGGAGGCGGTGTCCGGAGCGGCAGATTAGGGGTTAATAATATAATGCAGGTGTCGGTGATGTCAGTGGCGGCAGATTAGGGGTTAATAACTGTACGATTAGGGGGGTTTTAAACTCGGGGTTCATGTTAGGGTGTTAGGTGTAGACATAAAAAGTATTTCCCCATAGGAATCAATGGGGCTGCGTTAGAAGCTGAACGCTGCTTTTTTGCAGGTGTTAGGTTTTTTTTCAGATGGCTCTCCCCCATTGATTCCTATGGGGAAATCATGCATGAGCACGTTTTAGCAGCTCTCCGCTACCGTAAGCAGAGCTGGTATTGAGGTGAGATGTGGAGCTAAATTTTGCTCTTCGCTCACTTTTTTGCGGTTAACGCCGGGTTTCTAAAAACCCGTAATACCAGCGATGTCTGCAAGTGAGCGGTGAGCATAAACTGCTCGTTAGCACCGCACCCCTGTTAACGCAAAACTTGTAATCTAGGTGATTGTGTCCATAATACTGAGGTACCTTTAATTCATTCTGAGCAAAGGTTAAATTATAGAAATATTTTGTCCATTAATGGTATAATAGACAATATTTATTGAATAGTAATTAATCTAAATATCTCTATAGCCTGCTTTTTATTTTATTATTGTATTAAAAAATGATAGATATAACTGGTCATAGGTGACATTCAGTTACTACATAAATATAATCAAGGTGTATATAAAGATAACTGATCAGAATTTAGGAATATTTTATATTGAGATTAAATATTCATTTTCAATAATATTATTGTTGTCAAATTTATAGATATCTAAATAGTGATATTTTGGGGTACACTACAGAGATTTAACATCTTACTGGGTGTATTGACAAAATTCTGCTATATTAATTGTAGATCTCGCTGACAATAATTTTATACTGCTATTAATTATTAATATTCATAATTACGATACGTAACATGTTGGTGGCAACTGCTGCTGATAAATACACCAACATTACATTGTTTTTTCTGATAAATTTCAAAGTTTTCTTTCCTTCCCCCTTTATCGTGTTACAACTATCAGCCAATCACAAACTGTATATGTATATATATATATACATATATACTGTGGATTCTTGCACATACCCAGTAGTAGCTGGTGCCTCAAAGTGTGCATATAAAAAGCTTGTGCACATTTTGATAATGAAAGTGAATTGGAAGTTGTTTTAAAATGTATGCTCTGTCTAAAGCATGAAAGTTCAATGTTGACTTTAGTATTCCTTTAAATGTGAGCAGAATCTACAAAACATCTAGCACAGTGTTGGAAAAGGCTCAGGAGTTTAGTTATCAATAGTGCTGTCCCGACCCCCCCACTTTTTTAACTGTGCTATCCCAATTTACTTCACTGAACCTTAACCCTTTCTACACAGTACATATTTTTTCTCAAGAATGATAAAATTACCAATATGTATGTAGTCTTCTATTGTGTCTAACGAGTAGTGTATCAAAGTAAAGTAGATTGGTATAAGTTTTCCAAACAGTGTGAAAGATTATGGACCAGATTACAAGTGACACGCAGATGATAGCGCGGGCAAGATAACCAATATCTCAGGACCGTGCTACCATTAGGGCAGGACATTGATATTACAAGTTCATGGAAAAGTGTGTACTGTTAACCAAAAAAGGGTTAGTGCTGTTTACTTGCTTGAAAAAAGCCAATACTTTCAATGCATATCGATTTGCACTGGGATTACAAGTTGAATGTTATAGTTTGTGCACTATATTTAGCGTGACTTCAGACCTGAAGTAAACTGTGAAGGTAAAAAAAAGTTGAACAAAACGCATGTAAAACACATTACACATGTCTATACACTTTTAAATAAAAAATATATAATTAATATTAATAAAAAGTTTTTTAAAAGGGATATGGTTTATGGTAAAGTGTTTGACTAGAAATGCTCCACTGTTTTTTTTATATATATGTGCACACAAACATACATATATACACATAAATACATATGCATACACTTATATAGACATATACTGTATATACACTTTTGAACCCTTCCCAGTCAAATACCTTGAAACATGCAATATCATTCTTATTTATTTTTAATGTATTTTGAATTTAAAAAAAAATCCACTGTTTTACAGCACACCCCATAGAAGTATATGGGCAGAAAAAACTAGAGTGGTCGCGGAATCCAAAGTCCTTTTCCTCGCAAGCTACTTTTTTATTTTCAGTTTCTAATACATGCGCAAACCCAACCGCAATAAATTTTACTTTGAGTGCAGTTAGCATGCAAGCTAAAAAGTAATTTAGTGCACCACTTGTAATCTGGCACTATGTTCAGGACCGTCTTTAACACAGGGCAAAAGGGGCAGCTGCCCAGGGCCCAGTCTCTGTTGAGGGGCCCAAGAGTCCTAAAAAAAAAAAAAAAATTCATACCAGACTGCTGATGTGACATGGGGAACACACACATTCAGTTATAATACTGTCACAGTCAAAAGTACTCTGCTTATATTTGTTTTTTAAAAAAACACTGTGTCAGACCGTGCCGGTGTCATGTGACATGCCAAGCTAGTGCCATGTGCTGTTTTAGATGTGCACTGTGCAGCACTGAATGCAAAGCCCTAACTCGGCATCCAGCCATTTCCACTGCATCAGAAAAGGTCCTACTGGGGTTACCACTGTTACCAGGTAACTGCTCTGGTTGTGGGGATTGTTTCTGGGTAGGGCTGACTGTAGGCGCATGCAGCTGGAGCGGCAGGCACGTGAGGATTTGAGCATCTGTGCAGCTGCACACACTGCTCTCTTCAGTCTTGAGGCTGTGTGACTTGTCTCACACTGTATCCATGCAGCCTTGGACAGACAGCATCCAGTCTACTGGTACCCTTAGCCCTGCTCTTTCTGCTGTGGCCCTAAGATCAACTAACTGAAGTTTGTTAGGTGAACAGTGCTTTGTAGTAAGGTGTCAGAGGGAAGAATAAGTGAGTGCACACACGCCCCTCCCCATGCAGCATTATCTAGTGCAGGGTGAGAGGGAACTTGTTCCTAGCAAAGAAGCGACATGTGCTGCTGTGGCTGATGTATAGTCTCATGCTTATACTTCACACATTAATGTAAGGTTTATTTTTATAGTTTTTATTTTCTCTCTGTCTCAGATTTTACAACTTCCCATAGTAGTTCTGCTGTTTCAGTCAGTAAACTTATATTTGTCTGCACCTCCATGCTTCCTCCTCAGTCTTTACCTTGCTTTGCTCCTGTTGGCTGCCCTAAATCTCTTTAACCAGCAAACCTCACACCAGAATCACATTCAAAAGTATATTAAATGAATCCACAGTGGAGGAATTTATATATTTATTTACTTATTAGTACTGCTTAGGTCCAGTTTCACATATTGCAATTTATTTTATTTTTTAAAATGATTAGCCCAGCAGGGGATGATCCACCGCTGGGCGAATAATAATAATAAAAAAAAATGATTTAGTTGTTTTTTGGGATGTTGGTGTAGAGAGCGAAATTGCATGGGGTGGGGGGGCCCAAGAACATTTTTGCCCAGGGTCCAGTCAATATTAAAGACGGCCCTGACTATGTTAACAGGATGATTAGGTGTGGTGTCTAAATGTAGTGATGCAGTCTATAAATCAAAGGTTAACCTTCCCATTATTCTGATTGGATGATAGTGGACTGGATAACCTTTGACATTAACCCACTCATGGCCAGCCCACACAAATATAAAGAGTCCACTGAGTAGGATCTAAACTGAGGTGTGGGGTCGTATTAAGGGGACTCTGTTGGAGATCATCATATATATAGATGAACATAAGAAATCATGATGGATTTTAGGTATTTAACCCCTTAATGACCAACGACGTGCAGGGTACGTCCTCCAAAAAAATGTCCTTAACGACCAAGGACGTACCCTGCACGTCATTGGTCTTTGAAAGCAGTGGAAGCGATCCTGATCACTTCCAGCTGCTTTCATGTTATTGCAGTGATGCCTCGATATAGAGGCATCCTGCAATAACTTTTTTAACCCCTTAAGGACCAAGGCCATTTTTCAATTTCTTTCCCTTAAAGACCAGGGCTATTTTTACATTTCTGCGGTGTTTGTGTTTAGCTGTAATTTTCCTCTTACTGTACCCACACATATTATATACCGTTTTTCTCGCCACTAAATGGACTTTCTAAAGATACCATTATTTTCATCATATCTTATAATTTATTATTAAAAAAATTATAAAATATGAGGAAAAAATGGAAAAAAACACACTTTTTCTAACTTTGACCCCCAAAATCTGTTACACATCTACAACCACCAAAAAACAACCATGCTAAATAGTTTCTAAATTTTGTCCTGAGTTTAGAAATACCCAATGTTAACACGTTCTTTGCTTTTTTTGCAAGTTATAGGGCAATAAATACAAGTAGCACTTTGCTATTTCAAAGCCACTTTTTTTCAAAATGAGCGCTAGTTACATTGGAACCCTGATATCTGTCAGGAATACCTGAATATCCCTTAACATGTATATATTTTTTTTAGAAGACATTCCAAAGTATTGATCTAGGCCCATTTTGGTATATTTCATGCCACCATTTCACCGCCAATGCGATCAAATAAAAAAAATTGTTCAATTTTTCACAAATTTTTTCACAAACTTTAGGTTTCTCACAGAAATTATTTACAAACAACTTGTGCAATTATGGCATAAATGGTTGTAAATGCTTCTCTGGGATCCCCTTTGTTCAGAAATAGCAGACTTATATGGCTTTGGTGTTGCTTTTTGGTAATTAGAAGGCTGCTAAATGCCACTGCGCACCACACGTGTTTTATGCCCAGCAGTGAAGGGGTTAATTAGGGAGCATGTAGGGAGCTTGTAGAGTTAATTTTAGCTTTAGTGTAGTGTAGTAGACAACCCAAAGTATTGATCTAGACCCATTTTGGTATATTTAATGCCACCATTTCACCGCCAAATGCGATCAAATTTTAAAAAACGTAAATTTTTTCGCAATTTTAGGTTTCTCACTGAAATTATTTACAAACAGCTTGTGCAATTATGGCACAAATGGTTGTTAATGCTTCTCTGGGATCCCCTTTGTTCAGAAATAGCAGACATATATGGTTTTGGCGATGCTTTTTGGTAATTAGAAGGCTGCTAAATGCCGCTGCACATCACACGTGTATTATGTCTAGCAGTGAAGGGGTTAATTAGGGATCTTGTAGGGAACTTGCAGGGTTAATGTTAGCTTTAGTGTAGATCAGCCTCCCACCTAACACAGCAGACCCCCTGATCCCTCCCAAACAGCTCTCTTCCCTCCCCCACCCCACAATTGTCCCCACCATCTTAAGTACTGGCAGAAAGTCTGCCAGTACTAAAATAAAAGGTATCTTTTTTTTTAATTATTTTTTTTTAAGCATATTTACATATGCTGCTGTGTAGAATACCCCTTAGCCCCAAACCTCCCTGATCCCCCCCAAACAGCTCTCTAACCCTCCCCTTCTACATTATTGGGAGCCATCTTGGGTACTGGCAGCTGTCTGCCAGTACCCAATTTACAAAAAAATATATATTTTTTTATTTTTTTCCCCACTTTTCTGTAGTGTAGCTTCCCCCCTCCAAAGAATAAAACCCCCACCCCCTCCCAGATCACTTCGATTGTTTAAAATAAATTTTTATTCCCCCTCTCTGCCTCTATATTTTAACAAACTGTTCCATAGTGTAATGGTTCCCACCCGCTCCCTCCCCGTGCACGCGCCCGCCCGCCTCCCTGCGTGCACGCGCGCGCGTCCGTGCGCGCCCCCAGCGAGCCCGCCCACGATCCCGCCCACCGCTGCATTACGACATGCACCGATGGCCGCCCACCCGCCTCCCACGTCGGCTCCCACCCACCAACGATTGCGGGCCATCGATGTCCGGTGCAGAGAGGGCCACAGAGTGGCTCTCTCTGCATCGGATGGGGTAAAATGTTATTGCAGTGATGCCTCGATATCGAGGCATCACTGCAATAACCGGAAAGCGGCTGGAAGCTATCAGGATCGCTTCCAGCCGCTTTCAACCCCAACGTCGTACAGGGTACGACGCTGGTCTTTAAAGACCAGGTTGTGTGCGACGTACCCTGTACGACGCGTGTCGTTAAGGGGTTAAGCAGTCCGATGCAGAGAGAGCCACTCTGTGGCCCTCTCTGCATCGTCTATGATCGTTGGTAGGTGGGAGCGTGTCCAGGGAGGCGAGTGGGGCGGCTATCAGTAGAGGAGCGTGCGCGCGTGCACGTGTCAAACTGCCCAAAACTTAGAATTGAAGTGGAAGAGGCACAGGGTGGGAATCAGTGGGAGAGAGGGTGGGAATAAAAAATATTAATGATCTGGGAGAGGGTGGGGGGTTGGGTGTTAAGGGGGGTAAGCTACACTACAGAAAATCTTAAAATAAACTTTTGATTTCAAACTAGGGGTTAATAATATAATGCAGGTGTCGGTGATGTCAGTGGCGGCAGATTAGGGGTTAATAACTGTACGATTAGGGGGGTTTTAAACTCGGGGTTCATGTTAGGGTGTTAGGTGTAGACATAAAAAGTATTTCCCCATAGGAATCAATGGGGCTGCGTTAGAAGCTGAACGCTGCTTTTTTGCAGGTGTTAGGTTTTTTTTCAGATGGCTCTCCCCCATTGATTCCTATGGGGAAATCATGCATGAGCACGTTTTAGCAGCTCTCCGCTACCGTAAGCAGAGCTGGTATTGAGGTGAGATGTGGAGCTAAATTTTGCTCTTCGCTCACTTTTTTGCGGTTAACGCCGGGTTTCTAAAAACCCGTAATACCAGCGATGTCTGCAAGTGAGCGGTGAGCATAAACTGCTCGTTAGCACCGCACCCCTGTTAACGCAAAACTTGTAATCTAGGTGATTGTGTCCATAATACTGAGGTACCTTTAATTCATTCTGAGCAAAGGTTAAATTATAGAAATATTTTGTCCATTAATGGTATAATAGACAATATTTATTGAATAGTAATTAATCTAAATATCTCTATAGCCTGCTTTTTATTTTATTATTGTATTAAAAAATGATAGATATAACTGGTCATAGGTGACATTCAGTTACTACATAAATATAATCAAGGTGTATATAAAGATAACTGATCAGAATTTAGGAATATTTTATATTGAGATTAAATATTCATTTTCAATAATATTATTGTTGTCAAATTTATAGATATCTAAATAGTGATATTTTGGGGTACACTACAGAGATTTAACATCTTACTGGGTGTATTGACAAAATTCTGCTATATTAATTGTAGATCTCGCTGACAATAATTTTATACTGCTATTAATTATTAATATTCATAATTACGATACGTAACATGTTGGTGGCAACTGCTGCTGATAAATACACCAACATTACATTGTTTTTTCTGATAAATTTCAAAGTTTTCTTTCCTTCCCCCTTTATCGTGTTACAACTATCAGCCAATCACAAACTGTATATGTATATATATATACATATATACTGTGGATTCTTGCACATACCCAGTAGTAGCTGGTGCCTCAAAGTGTGCATATAAAAAGCTTGTGCACATTTTGATAATGAAAGTGAATTGGAAGTTGTTTTAAAATGTATGCTCCGTCTAAAGCATGAAAGTTCAATGTTGACTTTAGTATTCCTTTAAATGTGAGCAGAATCTACAAAACATCTAGCACAGTGTTGGAAAAGGCTCAGGAGTTTAGTTATCAATAGTGCTGTCCCGACCCCCCCACTTTTTTAACTGTGCTATCCCAATCTACTTCACTGAACCTTAACCCTTTCTACACAGTACATATTTTTTCTCAAGAATGATAAAATTACCAATATGTATGTAGTCTTCTATTGTGTCTAACGAGTAGTGTATCAAAGTAAAGTAGATTGGTATAAGTTTTCCAAACAGTGTGAAAGATTATGGACCAGATTACAAGTGACACGCAGATGATAGCGCGGGCAAGATAACCAATATCTCAGGACCGTGCTACCATTAGGGCAGGACATTGATATTACAAGTTCATGGAAAAGTGTGTACTGTTAACCAAAAAAGGGTTAGTGCTGTTTACTTGCTTGAAAAAAGCCAATACTTTCAATGCATATCGATTTGCACTGGGATTACAAGTTGAATGTTATAGTTTGTGCACTATATTTAGCGTGACTTCAGACCTGAAGTAAACTGTGAAGGTAAAAAAAAGTTGAACAAAACGCATGTAAAACACATTACACATGTCTATACACTTTTAAATAAAAAATATATCATTAATATTAATAAAAAGTTTTTTAAAAGGGATATGGTTTATGGTAAAGTGTTTGACTAGAAATGCTCCACTGTTTTTTTTATATATATGTGCACACAAACATACATATATACACATAAATACATATGCATACACTTATATAGACATATACTGTATATACACTTTTGAACCCTTCCCAGTCAAATACCTTGAAACATGCAATATCATTCTTATTTATTTTTAATGTGTTTTGAATTAAAAAAAAAATCCACTGTTTTACAGCACACCCCATAGAAGTATATGGGCAGAAAAAACTAGAGTGGTCGCGGAATCCAAAGTCCTTTTCCTCGCAAGCTACTTTTTTATTTTCAGTTTCTAATACATGCGCAAACCCAACCGCAATAAATTTTACTTTGAGTGCAGTTAGCATGCAAGCTAAAAAGTAATTTAGTGCACCACTTGTAATCTGGCACTATGTTCAGGACCGTCTTTAACACAGGGCAAAAGGGGCAGCTGCCCAGGGCCCAGTCTCTGTTGAGGGGCCCAAGAGTCCTAAAAAAAAAAAAAAAATTCATACCAGACTGCTGATGTGACATGGGGAACACACACATTCAGTTATAATACTGTCACAGTCAAAAGTACTCTGCTTATATTTGTTTTTTAAAAAAACACTGTGTCAGACCGTGCCGGTGTCATGTGACATGCCAAGCTAGTGCCATGTGCTGTTTTAGATGTGCACTGTGCAGCACTGAATGCAAAGCCCTAACTCGGCATCCAGCCATTTCCACTGCATCAGAAAAGGTCCTACTGGGGTTACCACTGTTACCAGGTAACTGCTCTGGTTGTGGGGATTGTTTCTGGGTAGGGCTGACTGTAGGCGCATGCAGCTGGAGCGGCAGGCACGTGAGGATTTGAGCATCTGTGCAGCTGCACACACTGCTCTCTTCAGTCTTGAGGCTGTGTGACTTGTCTCACACTGTATCCATGCAGCCTTGGACAGACAGCATCCAGTCTACTGGTACCCTTAGCCCTGCTCTTTCTGCTGTGGCCCTAAGATCAACTAACTGAAGTTTGTTAGGTGAACAGTGCTTTGTAGTAAGGTGTCAGAGGGAAGAATAAGTGAGTGCACACACGCCCCTCCCCATGCAGCATTATCTAGTGCAGGGTGAGAGGGAACTTGTTCCTAGCAAAGAAGCGACATGTGCTGCTGTGGCTGATGTATAGTCTCATGCTTATACTTCACACATTAATGTAAGGTTTATTTTTATAGTTTTTATTTTCTCTCTGTCTCAGATTTTACAACTTCCCATAGTAGTTCTGCTGTTTCAGTCAGTAAACTTATATTTGTCTGCACCTCCATGCTTCCTCCTCAGTCTTTACCTTGCTTTGCTCCTGTTGGCTGCCCTAAATCTCTTTAACCAGCAAACCTCACACCAGAATCACATTCAAAAGTATATTAAATGAATCCACAGTGGAGGAATTTATATATTTATTTACTTATTAGTACTGCTTAGGTCCAGTTTCACATATTGCAATTTATTTTATTTTTTAAAATGATTAGCCCAGCAGGGGATGATCCACCGCTGGGCGAATAATAATAATAAAAAAAAATGATTTAGTTGTTTTTTGGGATGTTGGTGTAGAGAGCGAAATTGCATGGGGTGGGGGGGCCCAAGAACATTTTTGCCCAGGGTCCAGTCAATATTAAAGACGGCCCTGACTATGTTAACAGGATGATTAGGTGTGGTGTCTAAATGTAGTGATGCAGTCTATAAATCAAAGGTTAACCTTCCCATTATTCTGATTGGATGATAGTGGACTGGATAACCTTTGACATTAACCCACTCATGGCCAGCCCACACAAATATAAAGAGTCCACTGAGTAGGATCTAAACTGAGGTGTGGGGTCGTATTAAGGGGACTCTGTTGGAGATCATCATATATATAGATGAACATAAGAAATCATGATGGATTTTAGGTATTTAACCCCTTAATGACCAACGACGTGCAGGGTACGTCCTCCAAAAAAATGTCCTTAACGACCAAGGACGTACCCTGCACGTCATTGGTCTTTGAAAGCAGTGGAAGCGATCCTGATCACTTCCAGCTGCTTTCATGTTATTGCAGTGATGCCTCGATATAGAGGCATCCTGCAATAACTTTTTTAACCCCTTAAGGACCAAGGCCATTTTTCAATTTCTTTCCCTTAAAGACCAGGGCTATTTTTACATTTCTGCGGTGTTTGTGTTTAGCTGTAATTTTCCTCTTACTGTACCCACACATATTATATACCGTTTTTCTCGCCACTAAATGGACTTTCTAAAGATACCATTATTTTCATCATATCTTATAATTTATTATTAAAAAAATTATAAAATATGAGGAAAAAATGGAAAAAAACACACTTTTTCTAACTTTGACCCCCAAAATCTGTTACACATCTACAACCACCAAAAAACAACCATGCTAAATAGTTTCTAAATTTTGTCCTGAGTTTAGAAATACCCAATGTTAACACGTTCTTTGCTTTTTTTGCAAGTTATAGGGCAATAAATACAAGTAGCACTTTGCTATTTCAAAGCCACTTTTTTTCAAAATGAGCGCTAGTTACATTGGAACCCTGATATCTGTCAGGAATACCTGAATATCCCTTAACATGTATATATTTTTTTTAGAAGACATTCCAAAGTATTGATCTAGGCCCATTTTGGTATATTTCATGCCACCATTTCACCGCCAATGCGATCAAATAAAAAAAATTGTTCAATTTTTCACAAATTTTTTCACAAACTTTAGGTTTCTCACAGAAATTATTTACAAACAACTTGTGCAATTATGGCATAAATGGTTGTAAATGCTTCTCTGGGATCCCCTTTGTTCAGAAATAGCAGACTTATATGGCTTTGGTGTTGCTTTTTGGTAATTAGAAGGCTGCTAAATGCCACTGCGCACCACACGTGTTTTATGCCCAGCAGTGAAGGGGTTAATTAGGGAGCATGTAGGGAGCTTGTAGAGTTAATTTTAGCTTTAGTGTAGTGTAGTAGACAACCCAAAGTATTGATCTAGACCCATTTTGGTATATTTAATGCCACCATTTCACCGCCAAATGCGATCAAATTTTAAAAAACGTAAATTTTTTCGCAATTTTAGGTTTCTCACTGAAATTATTTACAAACAGCTTGTGCAATTATGGCACAAATGGTTGTTAATGCTTCTCTGGGATCCCCTTTGTTCAGAAATAGCAGACATATATGGTTTTGGCGATGCTTTTTGGTAATTAGAAGGCTGCTAAATGCCGCTGCACATCACACGTGTATTATGTCTAGCAGTGAAGGGGTTAATTAGGGATCTTGTAGGGAACTTGCAGGGTTAATGTTAGCTTTAGTGTAGATCAGCCTCCCACCTAACACAGCAGACCCCCTGATCCCTCCCAAACAGCTCTCTTCCCTCCCCCACCCCACAATTGTCCCCACCATCTTAAGTACTGGCAGAAAGTCTGCCAGTACTAAAATAAAAGGTATCTTTTTTTTTAATTATTTTTTTTTAAGCATATTTACATATGCTGCTGTGTAGAATACCCCTTAGCCCCAAACCTCCCTGATCCCCCCCAAACAGCTCTCTAACCCTCCCCTTCTACATTATTGGGAGCCATCTTGGGTACTGGCAGCTGTCTGCCAGTACCCAATTTACAAAAAAATATATATTTTTTTATTTTTTTCCCCACTTTTCTGTAGTGTAGCTTCCCCCCTCCAAAGAATAAAACCCCCACCCCCACCCAGATCACTTCGATTGTTTAAAATAAATTTTTATTCCCCCTCTCTGCCTCTATATTTTAACAAACTGTTCCATAGTGTAATGGTTCCCACCCGCTCCCTCCCCGTGCACGCGCCCGCCCGCCTCCCTGCGTGCACGCGCGCGCGTCCGTGCGCGCCCCCAGCGAGCCCGCCCACGATCCCGCCCACCGCTGCATTACGACATGCACCGATGGCCGCCCACCCGCCTCCCACGTCGGCTCCCACCCACCAACGATTGCGGGCCATCGATGTCCGGTGCAGAGAGGGCCACAGAGTGGCTCTCTCTGCATCGGATGGGGTAAAATGTTATTGCAGTGATGCCTCGATATCGAGGCATCACTGCAATAACCGGAAAGCGGCTGGAAGCTATCAGGATCGCTTCCAGCCGCTTTCAACCCCAACGTCGTACAGGGTACGTCGCTGGTCTTTAAAGACCAGGTTGTGTGCGACGTACCCTGTACGACGCGTGTCGTTAAGGGGTTAAGCAGTCCGATGCAGAGAGAGCCACTCTGTGGCCCTCTCTGCATCGTCTATGATCGTTGGTAGGTGGGAGCGTGTCCAGGGAGGCGAGTGGGGCGGCTATCAGTAGAGGAGGGGGGCGGGATCGCGCACGCGCGTGCGCGTGCACGGGAGCGTGCGCGCGTGCACGTGTCAAACTGCCCAAAACTTAGAATTGAAGTGGAAGAGGCACAGGGTGGGAATCAGTGGGAGAGAGGGTGGGAATAAAAAATATTAATGATCTGGGAGAGGGTGGGGGGTTGGGTGTTAAGGGGGGTAAGCTACACTACAGAAAATCTTAAAATAAACTTTTGATTTCAAACTAGGGGTTAATAATATAATGCAGGTGTCGGTGATGTCAGTGGCGGCAGATTAGGGGTTAATAACTGTACGATTAGGGGGGTTTTAAACTCGGGGTTCATGTTAGGGTGTTAGGTGTAGACATAAAAAGTATTTCCCCATAGGAATCAATGGGGCTGCGTTAGAAGCTGAACGCTGCTTTTTTGCAGGTGTTAGGTTTTTTTTCAGATGGCTCTCCCCCATTGATTCCTATGGGGAAATCATGCATGAGCACGTTTTAGCAGCTCTCCGCTACCGTAAGCAGAGCTGGTATTGAGGTGAGATGTGGAGCTAAATTTTGCTCTTCGCTCACTTTTTTGCGGTTAACGCCGGGTTTCTAAAAACCCGTAATACCAGCGATGTCTGCAAGTGAGCGGTGAGCATAAACTGCTCGTTAGCACCGCACCCCTGTTAACGCAAAACTTGTAATCTAGGTGATTGTGTCCATAATACTGAGGTACCTTTAATTCATTCTGAGCAAAGGTTAAATTATAGAAATATTTTGTCCATTAATGGTATAATAGACAATATTTATTGAATAGTAATTAATCTAAATATCTCTATAGCCTGCTTTTTATTTTATTATTGTATTAAAAAATGATAGATATAACTGGTCATAGGTGACATTCAGTTACTACATAAATATAATCAAGGTGTATATAAAGATAACTGATCAGAATTTAGGAATATTTTATATTGAGATTAAATATTCATTTTCAATAATATTATTGTTGTCAAATTTATAGATATCTAAATAGTGATATTTTGGGGTACACTACAGAGATTTAACATCTTACTGGGTGTATTGACAAAATTCTGCTATATTAATTGTAGATCTCGCTGACAATAATTTTATACTGCTATTAATTATTAATATTCATAATTACGATACGTAACATGTTGGTGGCAACTGCTGCTGATAAATACACCAACATTACATTGTTTTTTCTGATAAATTTCAAAGTTTTCTTTCCTTCCCCCTTTATCGTGTTACAACTATCAGCCAATCACAAACTGTATATGTATATATATATACATATATACTGTGGATTCTTGCACATACCCAGTAGTAGCTGGTGCCTCAAAGTGTGCATATAAAAAGCTTGTGCACATTTTGATAATGAAAGTGAATTGGAAGTTGTTTTAAAATGTATGCTCCGTCTAAAGCATGAAAGTTCAATGTTGACTTTAGTATTCCTTTAAATGTGAGCAGAATCTACAAAACATCTAGCACAGTGTTGGAAAAGGCTCAGGAGTTTAGTTATCAATAGTGCTGTCCCGACCCCCCCACTTTTTTAACTGTGCTATCCCAATCTACTTCACTGAACCTTAACCCTTTCTACACAGTACATATTTTTTCTCAAGAATGATAAAATTACCAATATGTATGTAGTCTTCTATTGTGTCTAACGAGTAGTGTATCAAAGTAAAGTAGATTGGTATAAGTTTTCCAAACAGTGTGAAAGATTATGGACCAGATTACAAGTGACACGCAGATGATAGCGCGGGCAAGATAACCAATATCTCAGGACCGTGCTACCATTAGGGCAGGACATTGATATTACAAGTTCATGGAAAAGTGTGTACTGTTAACCAAAAAAGGGTTAGTGCTGTTTACTTGCTTGAAAAAAGCCAATACTTTCAATGCATATCGATTTGCACTGGGATTACAAGTTGAATGTTATAGTTTGTGCACTATATTTAGCGTGACTTCAGACCTGAAGTAAACTGTGAAGGTAAAAAAAAGTTGAACAAAACGCATGTAAAACACATTACACATGTCTATACACTTTTAAATAAAAAATATATCATTAATATTAATAAAAAGTTTTTTAAAAGGGATATGGTTTATGGTAAAGTGTTTGACTAGAAATGCTCCACTGTTTTTTTTATATATATGTGCACACAAACATACATATATACACATAAATACATATGCATACACTTATATAGACATATACTGTATATACACTTTTGAACCCTTCCCAGTCAAATACCTTGAAACATGCAATATCATTCTTATTTATTTTTAATGTGTTTTGAATTAAAAAAAAAATCCACTGTTTTACAGCACACCCCATAGAAGTATATGGGCAGAAAAAACTAGAGTGGTCGCGGAATCCAAAGTCCTTTTCCTCGCAAGCTACTTTTTTATTTTCAGTTTCTAATACATGCGCAAACCCAACCGCAATAAATTTTACTTTGAGTGCAGTTAGCATGCAAGCTAAAAAGTAATTTAGTGCACCACTTGTAATCTGGCACTATGTTCAGGACCGTCTTTAACACAGGGCAAAAGGGGCAGCTGCCCAGGGCCCAGTCTCTGTTGAGGGGCCCAAGAGTCCTAAAAAAAAAAAAAAAAAAAAAAAATTCATACCAGACTGCTGATGTGACATGGGGAACACACACATTCAGTTATAATACTGTCACAGTCAAAAGTACTCTGCTTATATTTGTTTTTTAAAAAAACACTGTGTCAGACCGTGCCGGTGTCATGTGACATGCCAAGCTAGTGCCATGTGCTGTTTTAGATGTGCACTGTGCAGCACTGAATGCAAAGCCCTAACTCGGCATCCAGCCATTTCCACTGCATCAGAAAAGGTCCTACTGGGGTTACCACTGTTACCAGGTAACTGCTTTGGTTGTGGGGATTGTTTCTGGGTAGGGCTGACTGTAGGCGCATGCAGCTGGAGCGGCAGGCACGTGAGGATTTGAGCATCTGTGCAGCTGCACACACTGCTCTCTTCAGTCTTGAGGCTGTGTGACTTGTCTCACACTGTATCCATGCAGCCTTGGACAGACAGCATCCAGTCTACTGGTACCCTTAGCCCTGCTCTTTCTGCTGTGGCCCTAAGATCAACTAACTGAAGTTTGTTAGGTGAACAGTGCTTTGTAGTAAGGTGTCAGAGGGAAGAATAAGTGAGTGCACACACGCCCCTCCCCATGCAGCATTATCTAGTGCAGGGTGAGAGGGAACTTGTTCCTAGCAAAGAAGCGACATGTGCTGCTGTGGCTGATGTATAGTCTCATGCTTATACTTCACACATTAATGTAAGGTTTATTTTTATAGTTTTTATTTTCTCTCCGTCTCAGATTTTACAACTTCCCATAGTAGTTCTGCTGTTTCAGTCAGTAAACTTATATTTGTCTGCACCTCCATGCTTCCTCCTCAGTCTTTACCTTGCTTTGCTCCTGTTGGCTGCCCTAAATCTCTTTAACCAGCAAACCTCACACCAGAATCACATTCAAAAGTACATTAAATGAATCCACAGTGGAGGAATTTATATATTTATTTACTTATTAGTACTGCTTAGGTCCAGTTTCACATATTGCAATTTATTTTATTTTTTTAAAATGATTAGCCCAGCAGGGGATGATCCACCGCTGGGCGAATAATAATAAAAAAAAAAATTGATTTAGTTGTTTTTTGGGATGTTGGTGTAGAGAGCGAAATTGCATGGGGTGGGGGGGCCCAAGAACATTTTTGCCCAGGGTCCAGTCAATATTAAAGACGGCCCTGACTATGTTAACAGGATGATTAGGTGTGGTGTCTAAATGTAGTGATGCAGTCTATAAATCAAAGGTTAACCTTCCCATTATTCTGATTGGATGATAGTGGACTGGATAACCTTTGACATTAACCCACTCATGGCCAGCCCACACAAATATAAAGAGTCCACTGAGTAGGATCTAAACTGAGGTGTGGGGTCGTATTAAGGGGACTCTGTTGGAGATCATCATATATATAGATGAACATAAGAAATCATGATGGATTTTAGGTATTTAACCCCTTAATGACCAACGACGTGCAGGGTACGTCCTCCAAAAAAATGTCCTTAACGACCAAGGACGTACCCTGCACGTCATTGGTCTTTGAAAGCAGTGGAAGCGATCCTGATCACTTCCAGCTGCTTTCATGTTATTGCAGTGATGCCTCGATATAGAGGCATCCTGCAATAACTTTTTTAACCCCTTAAGGACCAAGGCCATTTTTCAATTTCTTTCCCTTAAAGACCAGGGCTATTTTTACATTTCTGCGGTGTTTGTGTTTAGCTGTAATTTTCCTCTTACTCATTTACTGTACCCACACATATTATATACCGTTTTTCTCGCCACTAAATGGACTTTCTAAAGATACCATTATTTTCATCATATCTTATAATTTATTATTAAAAAAATTATAAAATATGAGGAAAAAATGGAAAAAAACACACTTTTTCTAACTTTGACCCCCAAAATCTGTTACACATCTACAACCACCAAAAAACAACCATGCTAAATAGTTTCTAAATTTTGTCCTGAGTTTAGAAATACCCAATGTTAACATGTTCTTTGCTTTTTTTGCAAGTTATAGGGCAATAAATACAAGTAGCACTTTGCTATTTCAAAGCCACTTTTTTTCAAAATGAGCGCTAGTTACATTGGAACCCTGATATCTGTCAGGAATACCTGAATATCCCTTAACATGTATATATTTTTTTTAGAAGACATTCCAAAGTATTGATCTAGGCCCATTTTGGTATATTTCATGCCACCATTTCACCGCCAATGCGATCAAATAAAAAAAATTGTTCAATTTTTCACAAATTTTTTCACAAACTTTAGGTTTCTCACAGAAATTATTTACAAACAACTTGTGCAATTATGGCATAAATGGTTGTAAATGCTTCTCTGGGATCCCCTTTGTTCAGAAATAGCAGACTTATATGGCTTTGGTGTTGCTTTTTGGTAATTAGAAGGCTGCTAAATGCCACTGCGCACCACACGTGTTTTATGCCCAGCAGTGAAGGGGTTAATTAGGGAGCATGTAGGGAGCTTGTAGAGTTAATTTTAGCTTTAGTGTAGTGTAGTAGACAACCCAAAGTATTGATCTAGACCCATTTTGGTATATTTAATGCCACCATTTCACCGCCAAATGCGATCAAATTTTAAAAAACGTAAATTTTTTCGCAATTTTAGGTTTCTCACTGAAATTATTTACAAACAGCTTGTGCAATTATGGCACAAATGGTTGTTAATGCTTCTCTGGGATCCCCTTTGTTCAGAAATAGCAGACATATATGGTTTTGGCGATGCTTTTTGGTAATTAGAAGGCTGCTAAATGCCGCTGCACATCACACGTGTATTATGTCTAGCAGTGAAGGGGTTAATTAGGGATCTTGTAGGGAACTTGCAGGGTTAATGTTAGCTTTAGTGTAGAGATCAGCCTCCCACCTAACACAGCAGACCCCCTGATCCCTCCCAAACAGCTCTCTTCCCTCCCCCACCCCACAATTGTCCCCACCATCTTAAGTACTGGCAGAAAGTCTGCCAGTACTAAAATAAAAGGTATCTTTTTTTTTAATTATTTTTTTTAAGCATATTTACATATGCTGCTGTGTAGAATACCCCTTAGCCCCAAACCTCCCTGATCCCCCCCAAACAGCTCTCTAACCCTCCCCTTCTACATTATTGGGAGCCATCTTGGGTACTGGCAGCTGTCTGCCAGTACCCAGTTTACAAAAAAATATATTTTTTTTTATTTTTTTCCCCACTTTTCTGTAGTGTAGCTTCCCCCCTCCAAAGAATAAAACCCCCACCCCCTCCCAGATCACTTCGATTGTTTAAAATAAATTTTTATTCCCCCTCTCTGCCTCTATAGTTTAACAAACTGTTCCATAGTGTAATGGTTCCCACCCGCTCCCTCCCCGTGCACGCGCCCGCCCGCCTCCCTGCGTGCACGCGCGCGCGTCTGTGCGCGCCCCCAGCGAGCCCGCCCACGATCCCGCCCACCGCTGCATTACGACATGCACCGATGGCCGCCCACCCGCCTCCCACGTCGGCTCCCACCCACCAACGATTGCGGGCCATCGATGTCCGGTGCAGAGAGGGCCACAGAGTGGCTCTCTCTGCATCGGATGGGGTAAAATGTTATTGCAGTGATGCCTCGATATCGAGGCATCACTGCAATAACCGGAAAGCGGCTGGAAGCTATCAGGATCGCTTCCAGCCGCTTTCAACCCCAACGTCGTACAGGGTACGTCGCTGGTCTTTAAAGACCAGGTTGTGTGCGACGTACCCTGTACGACGCGTGTCGTTAAGCAGTCCGATGCAGAGAGAGCCACTCTGTGGCCCTCTCTGCATCGTCTATGATCGTTGGTAGGTGGGAGCGTGTCCAGGGAGGCGAGTGGGGCGGCTATCAGTAGAGGAGGGGGGCGGGATCGCATGTGCGCGTGCGCGTGCACGGGAGCGTGCGCGCGTGCACGTGTCAAACTGCCCAAAACTTAGAATTGAAGTGGAAGAGGCACAGGGTGGGAATCAGTGGGAGAGAGGGTGGGAATAAAAAATATTAATGATCTGGGAGAGGGTGGGGGGTTGGGTGTTAAGGGGGGTAAGCTACACTACAGAAAATCTTAAAATAAACTTTTGATTTCAAACTGGGTACTGGCAGACAGCTGCCAGTACCCAATATGGTGCACAATAAGGCAGAGGAGGGGGGTAGAGAGCTGTTTGGGGGGATCAGGGAGGTTGGGGCTAAGGGGGGGGGGGGGTCCTACACAGCAGAATTTTTTTTTTTTAAACAAAACAAAAAAAAACTTTTATTTTAGTACTGGCAGACTTTCTGCCAGTACTTAAGATGGCGGGGACAATTGTGGGGTGGGGGAGGGAAGACAGCTGTTTGGGAGGGATCAGGGGGTGTGATGTGTCAGGTGGGAGGCTGATCTCTACACTAAAGCTAAAATTAACCCTGCAAGCTCCTTATAAGCTACCTAATTAACCCCTTCACTGCTAGCCATAATACACGTGTGATGCGCAGCAGCATTTAGCGGCCTTCTAATTACCAAAAAGCAACGCCAAAGTCATATATGTCTGCTATTTCTGAACAAAGGGGATCCTAGAGAAGCATTTTTAACCATGTGTGCCATAATTGCACAAGCTGTTAGTAAATAATTTCAGTGAGAAACCTAAAATTGTGAAAAATGTAGCGTTTTTTTTCAATTTGATCGCATTTGGCGGTGAAATGGTGGCATGAAATATACCAAAATGTGCCTAGATCAATACTTGGGGTTGTCTACTGCACTACACTAAAGCTAAAATTAACCCTACAAGCTCCCTACATGCTCCCTAAATAAACCCCTTCACTGCTGGCCATAATACACGTGTGGTGCACAGTCGCATTCAGCGGCCTTCTAATTACCAAAAAGCAACGCCAAAGCCATATATGTCTGCTATTTCTGAACAAAGGGGATCCCAGAGAAGCATTTACAACCATTTATGCCATAATTGCACAAGTTGTTTGTAAATAATTTCAGTGAGAAACCTAAAGTTTGTGAAAAAATTTGTGAAAAACTGAACGATTTTTTTTATTTGATGGCATTTGGCGGTGAAATGGTGGCATGAAATATACCAAAATGGGCCTAGATCAATACTTTGGGATGTCTTCTAAAAAAAATATATACATGTCAGGGGATATTCAGGGATTCCTGAAAGATATCAGTGTCCCAATGTAACTAGCGCTAATTTTTAAAAAAAGTGGTTTGGAAATATCAAAGTGCTACATGTATTTATTGCCCTATAACTTGCAAAAAAAGCAAAGAACATGTAAAAATTGGGTCTTTCTAAACTCTGGACAAAATTTAGAAACTATTTAGCATGGGAGTTTTTTGGTGGTTGTAGATGTGTAACAGATTTTGGGGATCAATGTTAGAAAAAGTGTGTTTTTTCCATTTTTTTCCTCATATTTAATAATTTTTTTTATAGTAAATTATAAGATATGATGAAAATAATGGTATCTTTAGAAAGTCCATTTAATGGCGAGAAAAACTATATATAATATGTGTGGGTACAGTAAATAAGTAAGAGGAAAATTACAGCTAAACACAAACACCGCAAAAATGTAAAAATAGCCTTGGTCCCAAACGGACAGAAAATGGAAAAGTGCTGTGGTCATTAAGGGGTTAAAAAAAAATCTTTACAGTTTTTTTTGTTTAGATTTTTTATTTAAAACTAGACTGAGAGACTGTTCATTAGGGGAGCTGTGTGATGGGATACATTTTGGGTTGAGATAGATTAGAGGAGGGGACCCTTAGGTAGAGTTCTTTTGAGGGTTCCTTAGGGTGTCCTTAAAGGTTCCCTTGGGATATTCTTTGAGGGGTCCTTAGAGGAATTCCTCACAGGGAGGTGTTGTGCAAATTGTATAATACTAGTGATAGATGCCTTTTTGGTTATTTTTTTTTTTTTACCCATAATGTGGAATTAATTAGGGCATCATGTGTTAATTATAATGTTTTTAATATTATGTGGCTCATTAAAAGGCAATAAGGAATTTATCTTAAAGGGACACTGAACCCAATTTTTTTCTTTCGTGATTCAGATAGAGCATGACATTTTAAGCAACTTTCTAATTTACTCCTATTATCACATTTTCTTCATTCTCTTGGTATCTTTAATTGAAATGCAAGAATGTAAGTTTAGATGCCGGCCCATTTTTGGTGAACAACCTGGATTGTCCTTGCTGATTTTGTGGATAAATTCATCCACCAATAAAAAAGTGCTGTCCAGAGGTCTGAACCGAAAATAAAGCTTAGATGCCTTCTTTTTCAAATAAAGATAGCAAGAGAATGAAGAAAAATTGATAATAGGAGTAAATTAGAAAGTTGCTTAAAATTGCCTGCTCTATCTGAATCACGGAAGAAAATATTTGGGTTCAGTGTCAAAACCGAGGCCAAAGTTCACTACCAGGGTATATATCAGGAACCTCATGTCATAGAAGAAGGAGCAGGTAAAAGAATAGTCAAAATGTCTGTTCCTGTAGTCAGAAGTCAGTAAATCAGTCCTTAGTTTAGGGTACAGACAGTGACAAGGCTTGGAGTGTAAACCGAGACATAAGCAGGGGTCAAAAACAAGAGAGACAAAAATGCCAGTATGTCCATGAGAATAACCAAGCACTGAGTGGCATCAGCAGGACCTTTTAACACCTCCTTAATTGGTCTTGGCAACAAAACTGCTACGAAGTCACTTCTGACATCTAGGTTACGAATAGCACTACTTTTAGCACAGGCATCACAGCTGACCATGTTAAAGGGAAATAGCAGATTTGACAACAATTCAGAACGTTAGCTCACGGAAAAATGTAATTTTGAAGTGGGCGGCAGATCTTGGGGTATTGGAATTTCATATCTATATGAAAAAGTAAGTTACAGCGCAATGTCATTACAATTAATGAATGAAACTCTATCTAAAATATCACTAACATTCCAGATCTGTTTTTATAAAGGGGAGTTTACCATCACTTTCATAAAAGAAGCCAGCAGGTCCTGTGTGCTAAACATAGTGCGCCCCCGCCCGAAAACTCTTCCATAGCGCACCCTGCACTACCAACAGCTCTAGGCTTCCTCTCTTCAGAGCAGCATTAGACTCCAGCAGCTCTAACAGATCCCCTCAAAGAACGCCCCTAACTTCTTAATCTGCCTCAAAACTTCAGATTATTCATGGCCCTTAGCCTGGGGCACTGACACCCATAGATGATTATTATTTATGAATATTTTGAGTTGAATGTCAGTACATTTTTTAGTAAATCATTATTTTATTTCTATACATGTTTTAGGCATTTTTTAATATTGGTAATGTACGTTTGAATATATTTTAACATAAAATACATACGGCTAGATTACGAGTTTTGCGGTAAGAGCTGCTTGGTGCTAACTTGCAAGCTATTGTCACCGCTCACCTCCCTACAGCGCTGCTATCACAGGTTTGCAAAAACCCGGCGTTAGCAGACAATAAGTGAGCATTGAGCAAAATTGAGCTCCATACCGCACTATAATACCAGCGCTGCTGTGAACTGGTTTTACGTGCTTGTGCATGATTTCCCCATAGACATCAATGTGGAGAGCCGGCTAAAAAAAAGCCTAACACCTGCAATAAAGGAGTGTAAAGCTCTGTAACGCAGCCCCATTGATTCCTATGGGGAAAGAAAAGTTATGTTTACACCTAACACCCTAACATAAACCCTGAGTCTAAACACCCCTAATCTTCTTACCTCAACATCGCCGACACCTACATTACACTTATTAACCCCTAATCTGCTGCCCCCAACATCGCCGCCACCTACATTATACTTATTAACCCCTAATCTGCCGTCCCCAATGTCGTCGCTACCTACCTACATTTATTAAACCCAATCTGTCGCCCCCAATGTCGCCGCCACCCACCTACACTTATTAACCACTAATCTGCCGCCTCCAATGTCATTGCTACCTACCTACATTTATTAACCTCTAATCTGCCACCCCCAATGTCACTGCCACTATACTAAAGTTTTTAACCCCTAAACCTAACCCTAAGTCTAACCCTAACACTCCTAACTTTAATATAATTAAAAGAAATCTCATTAAAA
This sequence comes from Bombina bombina, assembly GCF_027579735.1. Classification (NCBI taxonomy): domain Eukaryota; kingdom Metazoa; phylum Chordata; class Amphibia; order Anura; family Bombinatoridae; genus Bombina; species Bombina bombina. Next base: position 1,064,297,037 of record NC_069501.1, on the reverse strand, counting down.
ATTCATATCATTAACTAAATAATTCCTAAATACTTACCTATAAAATAAACCCTAAGCTAGCTACAATATAACTAATAGTTACATTGTAGCTATCTTAGGTTTTATTTTTATTTCACAGGCAAGTTTGTATTTATTTTAACTAGGTAGACTAGTTAGTAAATAGTTATTAAACAAATTTACCTTTAAAATAAAACCTAACCTGAGTTACACTAACACCTAACCTTACACTACAATTAAATAAATTACATTAATTAAATACAATTAACTAAATTACAAAAAACAAACACTAAATTACACAAAATAAAAAAGAAATTATCAAATATTTAAACTAATTACACCTAATCTAATAGCCCTATCAAAATAAAAAAGCCCCCCCAAAATAACCGCCTCCCCCAGCCTAGCCTACAATAAACTACCAATGGTCCTTAAAAGGGCCTTTTGCGGGGCATTGCCCCAAATAAATCAGCTCTTTTATCTGTAAAAAAAATAATACAAACAACCCCCCAACAGTAAAACCCACTACCCACACAACCAAACCTCACAAATAAAATCCTATCTAAAAAAAAAACTAAGCTCCCCATTGCCCTGAAAAAGGGCATTTGGATGGGCATTGCCCTTAAAAGGGCATTTAGCTCTTTTTCTGCCCAAACCCCAATCTAAAAATAAAACCCACCCAATAAACCCTTAAAAAGATAAAGAGAACAAGAGGGGCGCCTCATGTGCATATCAATATGCTATATAGTGATGTAAATCAAGTAAGCCAAGTGGGTACTCACATGCGACTATAGTACACTTATGTACTGGTAGGTGCAGGCTGGAGTCCTAGGGTGTACCAGCTATTCCTTTCAGTAGAACCAGATGATCTCACAATGAAGCAATTAGTTAGGCTGCTCTCCTCCTCATAGACAAAGCCAGAGCTGCATAGATAATAATAAAGAACAAGAGGGGTGCCTTATGTGCGTATCAACACCTATGTACTAGTAGGAGTTGGCTGGTATCTTCAGGTGTACCAACTAAACCTCTCCAGGTGTAGAGTAGATAGTGCAGGGGGATCTTTGTCACAATATGTGCTGATGGATAGTCAGAAGCAGTGTGTAAAACTGCTACATCAGGCATAGTGCAGGATCACTATGCCTGATGAAACAACCTATGCTAGGTTGAGAAACACGTTGCATGATTTTAAATTTTGCTTGCTATTGTTTTAAACTTATCAATATTTGTTTTAATAAACTGAACTTGTTTTATGCAAGCTTTGGTTCATTACCTTCTATAGCAGTTTTACACACTGCTTCTGTCTATCCATCAGCACATATTGTGACAAAGATCCCCCTGCACTATCTACTCTGCACCTGGAGAGGTTTAGCTGGTACACCTGAAGATACCAGCCAGCTCCTACTAGTACATAGGTGTACTTGGGCCAATTGTGAGTACCCATTTGGCTTTTTTTCTTTGATTTCACATATATGGATATATTGATGCACACATGAGGCGCCCCTCTTGTTCTTTAAAAAAACCTAACACTAACCCCCGAAGATCCACTTACAGTTTTTGAAGACCGGACTTCCATCCTCAACGAAGCGGCAGAAGTCTTCATCCAAGCAAACAGAAGTCCTCAACGAAGCCAGGAGAAGTCTTCATCCAAGCGGGCCGAAGTCTTCATCCAAGACGGCAGACGTCTTCATCCAGACGGCATCTTCTATCTTCATCCATCCGGCGTGGAGCGGCTCTGTCTTCAAGACATCCGGTGCAGAGCATCTTCTTCTTTCCACAGCTAATGAAGAATGAAGGTTCCTTTAAGGGACGTCATCCAAGATGATTGGCTGATTGGAACAGCCAATAGAATGTGAGCTCAATCCTATTGGCTGATTGGATCAGCCAATAGGATTGACGCTCAATCCTATTGGCTGATTGCATTAGTCAATAGGACTTTTTCACCTTTAATTCCAATTGGCTGATAGAATTCTATCAGCCAATCGGAATTCAAGGGACGCCATCTTGGATGATGTCCCTTAAAGGAACCTTCATTCTTCGTTACCCGTGGAAAGAAGAGGATGCTCTGTGCCGGATGTCTTGAAGATGGAGCCGCTCCGTGCCGGATGGATGAAGATAGAAGATGCTGTCTGGATGAAGACGTCTGCCAGCTTGGATGAAGACTTTGGCCCGCTTGGATGAAGACTTCTGTCGCTTCGTTGAGGATGGATGTCCGGTCTTCAAAAACTGTAAGTGGATCTTCAGGGGTTAGTGTTAGGTTTTTTTAAGGGTTTATTGGGTGGGTTTTATTTTTAGACTAGGGTTTGGGCAGTAAAAGAGATAAATGCCCTTTTAAGGGCAATGCCCATCCAAATGCCCTTTTCAGGGAAATGGGGAACTTAGGTTTTTTTAGATAGGATTTTATTTGGGGGGTTGGTTGTGTGGGTGGTGGGTTTTACTGTTGGGGGTTGTTTGTATTTTTTTTACAGGTAAAAGAGCTTAGGTTTTATTTTACAGGTAAATTTGTATTTATTTTAACTAGGTATCTAGCAAATAGTTAAAAACTATTTACTAACTAGTCTACCTAGTTAAAATAAATACAAACTTGCCTGTGAAATAAAAATAAAACCTAAGCTAGATACAATATAACTATTAGTTATATTGTAGCTAGCTTAGGTTTTATTTCACAGGTAAGTATTTGGTTTTAAATGGGAATTATTTAGTTAATGATAGTAATATTTATTTAGATTTCATTTAATTATATTGAAGTTAGGGGTGTTAGGGTTAGACTTAGGGTTAGGTTTAGGGGTTAATAACTTTAGTATAGTGGCGGCGACGTTGGGGGCGGTAGATTAGGGGTTAATAAATGTAGTTAGGTAGCGATGACATTGGGGCGGCAGATTAGTGTTTACGATGTGGGAGTGCGGTGGTTTAGGGGTTAATATATTTATAATAGTGGTGGAGATATCCGGAGTGGCAGATTTTATTTTAGTGTTTGCGATGCGGGAGGGACTCAGTTTAGGGGTTAATAGGTAGTTATGGGGGTTAGTGTACTTTTTAGCACTTTAGTTATGAGTTTTATGTTACGGCGTTGTAGCATTAAACCCATAACTACTGACTTTCAGATAACGGTATGGATCTTGACGGTATAGGCTGTACCACTCACTTTTTGGCCATATAGGCAGACTCATAATTCTATGGAAGTCCCATTGAAAAAGGACTTTTTGAAAGCTGCGGTAGTTACGTTGCGTTACGGCCAAAAAAGTGTGCGGTGCAGATAAACCTGCAAGACTTGTAATACCAGCGGTAGTGAAAAAGAGCCTTAACGCTGCTTTTTCATTCATACCGCAAAACTTGTAATCTAGCCAAACTTGTTTCTCATTATCTGGGTTTTGAACCTTTTTTTTTATTTTTTATTTCTTGTTACCAGCATTTCAAACACATTTTACCTTTAGCTTAGAGAAAAAATTTACGGAAGAATTGTAAAATATGAGTAAAATGTACTATTGTTATGATTATTATTATACAAAAATGAATAACAAAGCATATTATATTAATGAAAATAGAGATTGTTATGATATAAATGTGTAGTTTTCCTTATGAAACTTTGAAACATTACAAAGTAATTTTGTTTCAAAAAGTTAATAGGGAAAGTATATATTTGGCTTTGCAGATAAATAAAACAATACTCATTTGAGTTATAATGTAGATAAAACCATGAGGTTAAAATCCTCCATTGCATAAGACATTAGTATTAATGTATAGAAAATGAGCAAATCTAGGCAAGTATCCTCGCTTGCCTTCCCCAGAAGAACTGTGTATACATAGTTACCAATGCACCAGGGAACACTGGGTAAGATATGCAAATTAGATATATAAAATCTCACAATTTCTGCTTCCAAGTTCTGTTTTAAACACAGAGATTCCTTTTACAGGATGGGATGGCTGTCCAGGAGTGGATTATCTTGCTACATCTTACCATATAGGGATTGCTGTGTTTAAAACAGTACTTGGAAGCAAAAACCATGAGATATTGTATATCTACTTAATTTGCATATCTTACCCAGAGTTCCCTGGTGCATTGGTAACAATGTATACAGAGTACCTCTGTGGTAAAGCAAGCAGGAATACTTGCCTAGATGTGCTCATTTTCTATACAATAATTATATAGATAAAAAAAACAGAACATAAGTCTATATGAATTTCCAAAGTAGCAGCAGAAAATAAATAAAATAAAAAGTGAAACTACACTGTCTATCTAATTGTGAAACCCTTTAGAACATTTGCCAAAAGTGCAATGAACTCAAGGAAAATTTGTCAAACTAAAAGCTATAGGGGATGAGTACATGTAACCTAAAAAATGAGCAGCACTTTGAGTAAAATGGCTCTTAAAACTTTTTTATTAGAGTTACATGTAGGTTTCTAAGGAATGTCACTCAAATGACAATATCAGGGCTGACAAAATATTGCAGCTGCAATATCACCAGGCAATGATGTGCCAACAATAATGATGTGTCCTATATATGACCCTTTAAAATGCATTATAGCCATCAAAGTTATCACTATTCCTAACTCTTAAAGGGACACTGAACCCAATTTTTTTCTTTTGTGATTCAGATAGAGCATGACATTTTTAGCAACTTTCTAATTTACTCCTATTATCAAATTTTCTTCATTCTCTTGGTATGTTTATTTGAAAAGCAAAAATGTAAGTTTAGATGCTGGCCCATTTTTGGTGAACAACCTGGGTTGTCCTTGCTGATTGGACAGCACCAATAAACAAGTGCTGTCCATGGTTCTGAACCAAAAATTTGCTGGCTCCTTAGCTTAAATGCCTTCTTTTTCAAATAAAGACAGTAAGAGAACGAAGAAAAAATGATAATATAAGTGAATTAGAAAGTTGCTTAAAATGGCATGCTCTATCTGAATCATGAAAGAAAAAATTTGGGTTCAGTGTCCCTTTAACCATACTAGATATATCATCCAGCCTCACAGTTGTCGTCAGCACAGTACCTGTAGTACTCTCAAGAAAAATGGTGCAAAAAACATTCCCTAGATGCATATATATTTTATTCAAAAAAAAGCTAAGACCTGTGTTTATATTCTCACTTAACTTTCCTATACATAATTCCTAATTGTTCTTACAAAAATGTCTATATCTTTTATCAGTTAACTAAGCAACACTCACCAAGGGAGACTTTCCTTCCTGCCACATACTATTGTTTTTAAAAAGTATTAACAAGCAATGGAAGCTTCTTAAGTACTATATAGGGAACTGAGCCAAGTTATGGAATTTTTTTGTATGACTACATTTCTTTTAATCATGGCCCACCCTGGTAGCATTCACAAATAAAAAAATGTACAAACCATAAGAATAATCGTGCTTAAATAACAAAATAAATATACATTTGTAATCATTTTGAAAACAAGTAGCGACAAACAACACAGAATGACCGCAAACATGCAACCTGCAGTACTTAAACAATTCCATAATGCATTTACTATTTGTACAATGCATTTATTTATTTAAAGGGATATGAAACCCAATGTTTTCCTTTCATGATTCAGATAGAGTAAACCATTTTAAAAAAAACTTTCCAATTTACCTCTATTATCAAATTTGCCATATTCTTTTGGGGACACTTCAAATTCGGCCCCCATTCCTCCCAAAAGGTAGCACCCCCAAACAAGTGGTATCCTAGGTGTCTCATCAAATTGTCGAAAACATACTAAACAACCAACTTGATTCCTTACACCCTACTCGATCAAAACCCCTTTCAAGAAATGGCAGACTAGGGCTCAATTCCAGTCCGGCCCAGAATTCCAGGTGCCCAGCTAGACCAGCAAAGTTTTTCTGGCCCTCCGGTGTTTACCTCATCTCCTTGAAAAAATATGCTTTGTCATATACAATGTAGATTATTTAAAGTATTGGAGATATCTTAAAAGTGATTTAATAGTTGCTTCATATTATTTAAAAAATAAATATATATTTTAAAATATATATAAAATTTTAAAATATATGTTTATGCTTCAAATAATATTAAGCAACCTTTAAATCCCTTTTAAGAAATCTGCAATACTTTAAACAATATGCATTGTACATTACTATGCATATCATTTAAACAGTGACTACTTATCTGCCATAACCTAAAACTAACTGTAGAAGCTAAGGCCCTACACATAAATATTCAATATTTAAATTATGTAGTTTTATGTAGAATGCATAATGTTTAATACATTAACATTTAATTATTGTTGCTTGTTGTGTTTATCATTTCTAATTAAATACAGTATAATTAATATTATAGGTCTACATAACTGCATGCATGTTATGTAAAAGTATAATTTAATGCTACTGACTACTGTAACATAAATATATATTAACATATATATGTTATTACTAATAAACACAAAAAGCTAATGTAAATACATTTAAATGTATATGCAAAATGTAAACCATTATGCAATATACGTTCATAACTGTTTAAATATTGAATATCAATGCAAGGCCTGACTACATTATATCTACAATCTTTGAAATAAAATGTATGGTCATGTATAATGCATATTAGTTTAAGTATTAGATATATAAATTAAAATGTAGATATTCTTGCTTGATGCTTTTATTATTGTTAATATAACTATATTTTTGAAATAGATATTTATGTTATAAACGACAGTTGCATTATAATTATAGTATTACTTAACTGCATGTCTGTGATCTAATACAACAATTGTAATATTAATGCATTTTGTAACATGAATAAACATTTTAAAATATATATATATCTTTAAAATAAAAAAAAACACAAGAAAAAAATAAATACAAAAATTATTTATATACAATAGTTAAAAGAATATGCATCATACATAAGAATACATAGGGGCCTATTTAATATGGTGCGAGTGGACATGATCCGATATTGCCGAACATGTTCACTGCACATCGATAAATGCCAACAGCATACGCTGTCGGCATTTATCATTGCACCAGCAGTTCTGGTGAACTGCTGGTGCAATGCCACCCCCTACAGATTTGTGGCCAATCGGCTGCTAGCAGGGTGTGTCAATCAACCCGATCGTATTTGATTTTTGTCTGATTGATTTTTGTCTGCAGCCTCAGAACCTGAAGTCTAGCCGATAACACGGGGCATCAAGCTCCATACGGAGGTTGATAAATATGCCCCATAATGTTTTTTAAAAATTGTAGATAAATGCACTATTAACCCCTAAGCTGCCCCCACCTAATCAACCCCCATACAGGTATGAGGAGTGGTTAAGAGATTAAGGTCTAATAAATGGCAACCATCAGTAATCACCTAATTATCCCCAATACAGGTATAAGGAATAGTTAGGAGATGAAGGCCTACAAAATACTAACTAACAATAATCACCTAATCAACCCCCATACAGGTATGGGGGGGTTAGGAGATTAAGGCCTAAAAGCCATCTCCCAACAAAAACTAGAACTCCACAAACACCTAACCCCCTATTAAACTAACCCCCCCTCTAAATAAAAAAATCACTCCCCCTTCAAACTAGCCACACTAACGCCTAGATTTAGAGTTTTGCGGCCAAAGGGGTGCGTTAGCTACGCGTGCTTTTTTCTGGCCGCACCTTTTAAATACCTCTGATATTGAGAGTTCACAGAATGGCTGCGTTAGGCTCCAAAAAAGGAGCGTAGAGCATATTTAACGCAACTTCAACTCTCGATACCAGCGGTGTTTACGGACGCGGCCAGCTTCAAAAACGTGCTCGTGCACGATTCCCCCATAGAAAACAATGGGGCTGTTTGAGCTGAAAAAAAAACCTAACACCTGCAAAAAAGCCGCGTTCAGCTCCTAACGCAGCCCCATTGTTTGCTATGGGGAAACACTTCCTACGTCTGCACCTAACACCCTAACATGTACCCCGAGTCTAAACACCCCTAACCTTACATTTATTAACCCCTATTCTGCCGCCCCCGCTATCGCTGACCCCTGCATATTTTTTTTAACCCCTAATCTGCCGCTCCGTAAATTGCAGCTACTTACATTATCCCTATGTACACCTAATCTGCTGTCCCTAACACCGCCGACCCCTATATTATATTAATTAACCTCTAATCTGCCCCCCACAACATTGCCTCCACCTGCCTACACTTATTAACCCCTAATCTGCTTAGCGGACCACACAGCTATTATAATAAAGTTATTAACCCTTAATCCGCCTCACTCCCGCCTCAATAACCCTATAATAAATAGTATTAACCCCTAATCTGCCCTCCCTAACATCGCCGACACCTAACTTCAAACATTAAGCCCTAATCTGCCGACTGGAGCTCACCGCTATTCTAATAAATGTATTAACCCCTAAAGCTAAGTCTAACCCTAACACTAACACCCCCTAAGTTAAATATAATTTAAATCTAACGAAATAAATTAACTCTTATTAAATAAATTATTCCTATTTAAAGCTAAATACTTACCTGTAAAATAAACCCTAATATAGCTACAATATAAATTATAATTATATTATAGCTATTTTAGGATTTATATTTATTTTACAGGTAACTTTGTAATTATTTTAACCAGGTACAATAGCTATTAAATAGTTAAAATAATTACAAATTTACCTGTAAAATAAATCCTAACCTAAGTTACAATTAAACCTAACACTACACTATCAATAAATAAATTAAATAAAATACCTACAATTACCTACAATTAAACCTAACACTACACTATCAATAAATGAATTAAATACAATTCCTACAAATAAATACAATTAAATAAACTAACTAAAGTACAAAAAATAAAAAAGAACTAAGTTACAAAAAATAATAAAATATTTACAAACATTAGAAAAATATTGCAACAATTTAAAACTAATAACACCTACTCTAAGCCCCCTAATAAAATAAAAAAGCCCCCCAAAATAAAAAATGCCCTACCCTATTCTAAATTAAAAAAGTTCAAAGCTCTTTTACCTTACCAGCCCTGAACAGGGCCCTTTGCGGGGCATGCCCCAAGAAATTCAGCTCTTTTGCCTGTAAAAAAACACATACAATACCCCCCCCCAACATTACAACCCACCACCCACATACCCCTAATCTAACCCAAACCCCCCTTAAATAAACCTAACACTAAGCCCCTGAAGATCTTCCTACCTTATCTTCACCTCACCGGGTATCACGGATCGGTCCTGGCTCCAAAATCTTCATCCAACCCAAGCGGGGGCTGGCGATCCATAATCCTGCGGCTGAAGAGGTCCAGAAGAGGCTCCAAAGTCTTCATCCTATCCGGGAAGAAGAGGCAATCCAGACCGGCAACCATCTTGATCCAAGCGGCATCTTCTATCTTCATCCGATGAGGAACGGCTCCATCGTGAAGACCTCCAGCGTGGACCAATCTTCTTCCGACGACGTCCAACTGAAGAATGACGGTTCCTTTAAGGGACGTCATCCAAGATGGCGTCCCTCGAATTCTGATTGGCTGATAGGATTCTATCAGCCAATCGGAATTAAGGTAGGAAAATTCTGATTGGCTGATGGAATCAGCCAATCAGAATCAAGTTCAATCCGATTGGCCGATCCGATCAGCCAATCAGATTGAGCTCGCATTCTATTGGCTGTTCCGATCAGCCAATAGAATGCAAGCTCAATCTAATTGGCTGATCGGATCAGCCAATCGGATTGAACTTGATTCTGATTGGCTGATTCTATCAGCCAATCAGAATATTCCTACCTTAATTCCGATTGGCTGATAGAATCCTATCAGCCAATCGGAATTCGAGGGACGCCATCTTGGATGACATCATTTAAAGGAACCGTCATTCGGCTAGTAGGCGTCGGTTGAAGAGGATGTTCCGCGTCGGCTTGGAAGAAGATGGCTCCGCTCTGCTCCAGAAGAAAGAAGATTGAAGATGCGGCTTGATAGAAGACTTCATCCCGATGATGGACTTCCGACTTCAGCCCGATGATGGATTTCTTCAGCCGCCGCTTGGATCCAGACTTCAGCCCGAGGATGGACGTCACTCTTCAGCCCCCCGCTTGGGCTTGGATCAAGACATCGGAGGCTCTTCTGGACAGATCGGGACCCGGTGAGGTGAAGATAAGGTAGGAAGATCTTCAGGGGCTTAGTGTTAGGTTTATTTAAGGGGGGTTTTGGTTAGATTAGTGGTATGTGGGTGGTGGGTTGTAATGTGGGGGGGGTATTGTATGTGTTTTTTTTACAGGCAAAAGAGCTGAATTCTTTGGGGCATGCCCCGCAAAGGGCCCTGTTCAGGGCTGGTAAGGTAAAAGAGCTTTGAACTTTTTTAATTTAGAATAGGGTAGGGCATTTTTTTATTTTGGGGGGATTTGTTATTTTATTAGGGGGCTTAGAGTAGGTGTAATTAGTTTAAAATTGTTGTAATATTTTTCTAATGTTTGTAAATATTTTTTTATTTTTTGTAACTTAGTTCTTTTTTATTTTTTGTACTTTAGTTAGTTTATTTCATTGTATTTATTTGTAGATATTGTATTTAATTAATTTATTGATAGTGTAGTGTTAGGTTTAATTGTAGGTAATTGTAGGTATTTTATTTCATTAATTTATTGATAGTGTAGTGTTAGGTTTAATTGTAACTTAGGTTAGGATTTATTTTACAGGTAATTTTGTAATTATTTTAACTAGGTAACTATTAAATAGTTATTAACTATTTAATAGCTATTGTACCTGGTTAAAATAAATACAAAGTTGCCTGTAAAATAAATATTAATCCTAAAATAGCTACAATATAATTATAATTTATATTGTAGCTATATTAGGATTTATTTTACAGGTAAGTATTTAGCTTTAAATAGGAATAATTTATTTAATAAGAGTTAATTTATTTAGTTAGATTTAAATTATATTTAACTTAGGGGGGTGTTAGTGTTAGGGTTAGACTTAGCTTTAGGGGTTAATGCATTTATTAGAATAGCGGTGAGCTCCAGTCGGCAGATTAGGGGTTAATGTTCGAAGTTAGGTGTCAGCGATGTTAGGGAGGGCATATTAGGGGTTAATACTATTTATTATAGGGTTATTGAGGCGGGAGTGAGGTGGATTAGGGGTTAATAACTTTATTATAATAGCGGTGCGGTCCGCTCGGTAGATTAGGGGTTAATAAGTGTAGGCAGGTGGAGGCGACGTTGAGGGGGGCAGATTAGGGGTTAATAAATATAATATAGGGGTCGGCGGTGTTAGGGGCAGCAGATTAGGGGTACATAGCTATAATGTAGCTGGCGGCGGCGTGCGGACGGCAGATTAGGGGTTAATAATAATATGCAGGGGTCAGCGATAGCGGGGGCAGCAGATTAGGGGTTAATAAATATAATATAGGGGTCGGCGGTGTTAGGGGCAGCAGATTAGGGGTACATAGGGATAACGTAGTTGGCGGCAGTGTACGTAGCGGAAGATTAGGGGTTAAAAAAATTTTATAGAGGGGGGCGGAGCCTACAGCTATTGCGGAAGGTCATGCTCTAGAGGAGCTCCTGATTTTCCCCGGGTTCTACAAAGTATTTTTTATCCAAATCTGGATTTCATTGACAGAGTTTTGTATTGCAGGCTCTTGGGAGACCCTGGGAGAGTTTGTGAGAATATCTCGTGAGATTGATGCTTCCTATGCTCCTTAGCTAAGAGACGTGTGGACGGACCGCATGACCTGCACTAGGCCTCTGTTCACCTGCACCTCTAGGGCTGCTGCACATTCCCCCCCCAGGAATTGAACGAGCCTGGGTTATAAGTAGTGAATAGTGCTACTCTATATATTTCTTCCCACCACCCTATTATCACATTGGATCTATTAGCATAATTCTTATATATTTTACCATGGAGGACATTTTGCAGACATTGCAGATCATATTTACAGACTTTAAAATTGCAATGATTGGGGCCTTGGATGGTATTTTACAGTGTCCCAGGGCTAAGAAGACGCAACATAGAAGTGCTGAGACAAGAGATCTTTATTGGCAAACTCTCCCAACACGCATATCTACAATATTGGAACGGAGGGAGCAAGAACCGTGTGAGCCACTATTAGCCGAGTCACTTGTCTGTTTGGAAGGCAGTCACTGAAGAAGCACTTAGATGGGGCTCTGAATCAGAGTTAGAAGCTACTACAGCTCCCGTAGGGAAGCCTCAATATCAAGAGAAGGAGGAGATGCCGGGCACGCCTACACTGTGTAATGCTCCTACTGCACAAGACTTTGGATATACCGGGCGTGAGTACCTTGAGATACTGGAAGCACCGGAAGACAACACAGCCGCGACAGCCGCTACTCAACTTGTAGCAGAGGAGGCTGGTAAGCAGGGCATGTTCAGCCCTAGTAAATTCCCACATGGCTCTAACACTTACCTCGAGATCTATGTCCCGCGACCTACCGGCTCAGGGGTGAGAGCGGAAAATCCCTGTCCCACAGAACGGATACCTTCATGGTGGCTGGACTGCCGTACAGGGATGCAAAAGATTAAATCAGGAGTAGGCTAGATGATCCTATGGTAACGCATAGCGATGGGAAACTTCTCTATGCGAACATTTGACTATTCTTTTATAGGTTATTTTTCTGAGCTTGACAAGTTACCATAGCAGGACTCCACCAAGATCTCTTACATGAGATTGTACTAACATACTTGGGGTCATTATGTCGTTTGATGTTTATACACTGCAGGGTAACGAGTGAGTTTAAAAGTTACTGCTTTATGTACACATACTATTAGCTGGATAGTGCTGATGTTAATATCTATATTGGAATGTTAGCCCTATATTTTTGCCATATACTGCTCTCCATTACTTATCTTTTTTTTTTTTTTTTCCTTTTTCTGCTCCACTATCTGAGAATACATGAGATATTTTTGGGATCACTGACTTATATATCTTAACAAATCTGTATGTGCCAGTAACAACTATATGCGTGTTAAATCTTTTGTAGCTCAGTTTTATATTGTTATAGGATGCTTCAGATATCCCGACATTAATGTTATATCCTGTTTCCAGGTTAAGATTTCTTGAGCCTTTCAATAAGTGCAAATTGTGGCTCTGTATGAAACATGCTAAGATAAATTATATCTCCTATGGGAGTGAGCTGGTACTTAACCATTTAAATACACTTGATCGTGTAAAAGCATCCAATAGTTGACATTTAATGTTTAATTTTTTAAAGTTAGTCCCTTCTTACATAGTCATAACCTATATTATATGTCTGAATCACAAAAAGGTTGCATAAAAAATTCCATTCCATTATGCCTTCCCTTACTACTAGATATGTTTCCTTATTTAAGGCCCAAGAGCGGCCTATTAGTATTGTTATGGAAGGTTTCCTTATGAATAGGCGTTATGTATTTAATTTTGCAATCCATTACTGTTTTTTTTGTTTGTTCTTGTTTTTTTTTTGTTTTTCTATGTCATTGGTGAGTTGTGCAAAATGTTAACTATACTGTTTTGGAACCAAGCTGGACTGTACATGTTACCTTTTGTACTGAATGGCAATTTCATTTGTGATTATACTGTTTGTATGCCTAACTTAAGAACCTCAATAAAAATTATTAAAAAAAAAAATTTATAGAGTGGCGGCGATGTGGGGGGGCCTCGGTTTAGGGGTACATAGGTAGTTTATGGGTGTTAGTGTACTTTAGAGCACAGTAGTTAAGAGCTTTATAAACCGGCGTTAGCCCAGAAAGCTCTTAACTACTGACTTTTTTCTGCGGCTGGAGTTTTGTCGTTAGATTTCTAACGCTCACTTCAGACACGACTCTAAATACCGGAGTTAGAAAGATCCCATTGAAAAGATAGGATACGCAATTGACGTAAGGGGATCTGCGGTATGGAAAAGTCACGGCTGGAAAGTGAGCGTTAGACCCTTTCCTGACTGACTCCAAATACCGGCGGTAGCCTAAAACCAGCGTTAGGAGCCTCTAACGCTGGTTTTCACGGCTACCGCCAAACTTTAAATCTAGGCCTCAGTTAATAAAAAAACTACAGTATCAAAAATAAAAAAAACAACATTATACCTAACACTAAACTACATGCTCCATAAAGGGCCTTTTGTAGAACACTGCCCTAATGTGATCAGCTCTTTTTGAAAAAAAAAATAATTACAAAATCCCCCGTAACTACTCGTAACTACTCACCCCACAAAATAACAAAAACTAACAAAAAACTAGGCTACTAAATAAAAGTTAAAATAAAAAAACATATTCTTAAAAATAAAAAAGCCCTAAATAATCCCAAAAGTGGTACTCACAGTTGATGGGGAATCCAGCTCCTCTTGATCCAACGTTGTGCCTTCTTCACCCAGGCTCCAATCGCCAGGGGCCCATCTACATAGAGGCGGACTTCGGCAGCCTCTTCCGCCGCCCTCGCTCTGCAATCTTCTTTCTCAATGAGCCCTCTTCATCCAGTCAATACCTATTGGCTGATTTGAATCAGCCTATAGCAAGACATTTTTTAAAATTTCAATTCTAATTATCCTTTTCTATTGTATGATTAGAATTTAAATTTTAAAAAGGTCTTGATTTGAATCAGCCAATAGGGATTGACTGATTTAAAATCAGCCAATTGGAATTGAGTGGAACCCCTATATATTGGGGTTCTGCACTTCCGTAATTTCAGTGTATAGGGGATAGGGGTTTATAGTTAGCAACTTGCAGAGTGTATATTTGGCGGCATAGGGGTTAATAGATTTTTGTGGTGGGTATATGGCGGAATAGGGGTTTATAGTTAGTGACTTGTGGTGGGTATATGGCAGCATAGGGGTTAATAGATACTTGAGGTGGGTATATAGCATAGGGGCTAATAGTTTATTGCGGTGGGTAAATGGCGGCATAGGGGTTTATAGATAGATACTTACGATGGGTATATGGCAGCATAGGGGTTTATAGTTTATTGCAGTGGATATATGGTGGCATAGGGGTATATAGATAGATAATTGCGATGGGTATATGGTGGCATATGGGTTTATAGTTAGCGACTTAGGGGTTAATAGGATAGTACTTGCAGTGGGTATGTGGCAGCATAGGGGTTTATAGTTAGCGACTTAAGGGTTAATAGGATAGTACTTGCAGTGGGTATGTGGCAGTTTAGATGTTTTGTCAGGCTCGCTCGACATAGTGGCAGATCCCTTAGCCTTAGAATATTTTGTCGTCATATAGCACTTTTGATCATCAGGGCCCATATCTTCTAAGCATCCCTAAGACAGCAGTTAGCAGGTTAAACGCAATAATATATTATATATTCATTTCAGGATGTGTAACATCTATATAAACTAGGGTGTTTTGTAGTTTCATGCTATACAAATGCTGAAAGGTTAATAATTTAACCCTTTCTTGCTTATTTTGGTACTTGCTGTAAAGTTATTCTTCCTGTCAGTTCTGTGCTTGAGAGTAAGGAAGGTGATGAGGAGGTTGATTATTTAACCTGCATTAACGGGCTATAACAGTGCACTATTACTTGCCATGTGTTTAACCTTTGCAAAGTCAGTTGCAGAGCAGCAATGAACTGCTGGGAGCTAGCTTAACACATCTGGTGAGCCAATGACAAAAGACAAATGTGTGTAGCCACCAGTCAACAGTTAGCTCCCAGCAGTGCATTGCTACTGCTGAGGATTTGCACATATCCTTTTTAACAAAGTTACCCAAGAGAACAAAGTAGAAGTGAATTTTAAAATGACATGCTCTAAATCATAAAACGTTAATTTAATCTTTCCTGTCCCTTTAAGCAATCAGTATGGGTTGATCTGAGTGGGTGTGGCTCTGCTCCAAAGTGTCCCTGGAATTTATTTTTCAAATGTTGGCAACTATGCTTTATTTATTCACATTTTAATAAATGTATTGAATTTTTTCACACTCTTTTGTAGAGTTCTTGCATATTATGATATTCATAAGACAATACGTAGTGTTGGGTTAGTGTGCAAGCAATAACAGTTTTAGATAAGCAGAAACAAGCGTCAGCACTCAGGGTAATCCAGAAGAATAGTTAAAAGCCAGACTAAAGTTTAATATACTGTATATCTGGAACCTCATGTTATAGAAGAAGGAGCAGGCAAAAAGATAGTCAAAAGTTCTGTTCCTGTAGTCAGAAGTCAATAAATAAATCAGTCCTTAGTTCAGGGTACAGACAGTGATAAGGCTTTGGGCCCGTGTTTCTGGCGAGTCTTCAGACTCGCCAGAAACACAAATTATGGAGCATCGGTCACAAAGACCGCTGCTCCATAACCCTGTCCGCCTGCTCTGAGCAGGCGGACAGGAATCAGCGGAATTCAACCCGATCGAGTATGATCGGGTTGATTGACACCCCCTGCTGGCGGCCTATTTTCCGCGAGTCTGCAGGGGGCAGCGTTGCACCAACAGCTCTTGTGAGCTGCTGGTGCAATGCAGAATAAGGAGAGCGTATTGCTCTCCGCATTTAGAGATGTCTATTGGACCTGATACCCACTGTCGGATCAGGTCCGACAGACATTTGTTAAATTAGCCTCTAAGAGTGTAAACCGAGACATATGCAGGGGTAAAAGCCAGAAAAGCATATCAGAGACAAAAATGCTAGGATTCCCACGAGAATAACCAAGCACTGAGTGGTGTCAGCAAAGGCCATTTAACACCTCCTTCAGAGGTGTCTCCAACAAAACCACTATGGAGTCACTTCTTATGGCAGTTTAGGGGTTAATAGTTTATTTAGCTACTTTGTGGTGTGGGGGGATGGTGGTTTATGGTGGTTTAGGGGTTAATAGTTTATTCAGATGCTTTGCGATGTGGGGGGATGGCGGTTTAGGGGTTAATAGTTTATTTAGATACTTTGCATTGTGGGGTATGGCGGTTTAGGGGTTAATAGTATTAGTTAGTGTTTGTAATGTGGGGGGATGGCGGTTTAGGGGTTAATAAGGTAGTTTATGAGTCTAATTGTACTTTGTTATGTATTTTTGTTATGTTTTGTGAAACCCAGTTTACACACAGCTCTTAGATCACGGTAAGGATTAAAGCGGAAAATATGATTGCGAATATCTTTTTGAAGCAAAATTACTTTTTTTAGTGTTTCAAAGTTTCAAAAGGAAAACTACACATTTGGTCCTAGATTACAAATGCAGCAAAAATGATTTTGCACTAGCACCATTGCAATTTTGCTGAACTTATAATATCAGAGGAAGGAAAATGGCTCACAAAATCGTGATTGTGCTAGCAAAAAAACTTTTCAGCTGCACTTGTAATCTAGCCCTAAATGTGTAGTTTTCCTTTTGAATCTTTGAAACACTCAAAAAGTAATTTTGCTTCAAAAAGTTAATAAGGAAATGTTGAAAACACCTTTAGCTTTGCAGATAGATAAATAAACACATAAATCTATATGAATTCCAAAAGTAGCAGCAAGAAAAAATAAAAAAATAAATTGAAAAGTGAAACTACACTATCTAATTGCGAAACCATTTAGTTCTATTTCCAAAAGTGCAATGAACTCAAGGTGAATTAAACAAACTAGAAGCTATGGGGGATGAGTACATGTGGCCTGAAAATGAGCAGCACTTTCAGTTAAATGGTTCTTAAAATGTTTTATTCCTGCATTATCTCATTAGAGTTACATGTAGGCAATGATGTGCCAGCAATGACACCACCTGTACCTACAGTATCCCACAAAAGTGAGTACACCCCTCACATTTTTGTAAATATTTTTTTACCACCCCCAAGTGGAAATGTCCAAATTGGGCCCAAAGTATCAATATTTTGTGTGGCTGCCATTATTTTCCAGCACTGCCTTAACCCTCTTGGGCATGGAGTTCACCAGAGCTTTACAGGTTGCCACTGGAGTCCTCTTCCACTTCTCCATGACGACATCACAGAGCTGGTGGATGTTAGAGACCTTGCGCTCCCCCACCTTCCGTTTGAGGATGCCCCACAGATGCTCAATAGGGTTTAGGTCTGGAGACATGCTTGGCCAGTCCATCACCTTTACCCTCAGCTTCTTTAGCAAAAGGCAGTGGTCGTCTTGCGGCCCAGTCTCCAGTCTGCTTCAGTATGTCACAGTACATGTTGGCATTCATGGTTCCCTCAATGAACTGTAGCTCCCCAGTGCCGGCAGCACTCATGCAGGCCCAGACCATGACACTCCCACCACCATGCTTGACTGTAGGCAAGACACACTTGTCTTTGTACTCCTCACCTGGTTGCCGCCACACACGCTTGATACCATCTGAACCAAATAAGTTTATCTTGTCTCATCGGACCACAGGACATGGTTCCCAGTAATCCTTGTCCTTAGTCTGCTTGTCTTCAGAAAACTGTTTGCAGCCTTTCTTGTGCATCATCTTTAGAAGAGGCTTTCTTCTGGGACGACAGCCATGAAGACCAATTTAATGCAGTGTGGGGCGTATAGTCTGAGCACTGACAGGCTGACCCCCTACCCCTTTAACCTCTGCAGCAATGCTGGCAGCACACATACGTCTATTTCCCAAAGACAACCTCTTGATATCACACTGAGCACGTGCACTCAACTTCTTTGGTCGACCATGGCGAGGCCTGTTGTGAGTGGAAGCTGTCCTGTGAAACTGCTGTATGATCTTGCCCACCATGCTGCAGCTCAGTTTCAGGGTCTTGTCAATCTTCTTATAGCCTAGGCCATCTTTAAGTAGTGAACAATTCTTTTTTTCAGATCCTCAGAGAGTTCTTTGCCATGAGGTGCCATGTTGAACTTCCAGTGATCAGTATGAGAAAGTTTGAGAGCGATAACACCAAATTTAACACACCTGCTCCCCATTCACCCCTGAGACCTTATAACACTAATGAGTCACATGACACCAGGGAGGGAAAATGGCCAATTGGGCCCAATTTGGACATTTCCACTTAGGAGTGTACTCACTTTTATTGCCAACGGTTTAGATATTAATGGGTGTATGTTGAGTTATTTTGAGGGGACAGCAAATTCACACTGTTATACAGGCTGTACACTCACTACATTGTAGCAAAGTGTCATTTCTTCAGGGTTGTCACATGAAAAGATATAAGAAAATATTTACAAAAATGTGAGAGGTGTACTCACATTTGTGGGATACTGTATATATGAACCTTTAAAATGCATTATAACTATCTAAGTTAACACTATCCCTAACTCCTAACCACACTACATATATCCATCCATCCTCAAAGATTTGGTCAGAACAGTACCTACAGTACCTGCAGAAAAATGTTGCAAAAAAAATTCCTAGATGCACATATATTTAAAAAACAAACAAAGACCTCTGTTTATATTCTTACTTAACTTTCTTGTACACAGTTCACAATTGTGCTTACAAAAAAAAATCTATGGGGTATATTTATTATAGTGCGGACAGACATGATACGATGTAGCATATTATGTCCGCCGCACATCGATAAATGCCGACAGCATACACTGTCGGCATTTATCATTGCACCGCACCAGAAGGTTCTTGTGAACTGCTGGTGCAATACCGCCCCTGCAGATACTGCCCCCTGCAGATTCGCAGCCGCTAGGAGGGGGTGTCAATCAACCTTATCGTATTCGATCGGGTTAATTTCTGTCCGCTGCCTCAGAGCATGCGGACAAGTTATGGAGTAGTGGTCTTTAGACACAGGGCATCAAG
Organism: Bombina bombina; assembly: GCF_027579735.1. NCBI lineage: Eukaryota > Metazoa > Chordata > Amphibia > Anura > Bombinatoridae > Bombina > Bombina bombina. The sequence goes on along the minus strand of NC_069501.1, from coordinate 1,064,277,488 downwards.
CTCCATATGGAGCTTGATAAATTAACCCCATTATCTTGTATCAGTACCATAAGCAACACTCACCAAATGATATTTTCCTTCCTGCTGCATACCATTGTTTATAAAAACCATTAATGAGCGATGGAAGCTTCTTTAGAACTACATAGGGTAACTGAGCCATTTATGGATAGGGTTGCCTCCTGTCCAGGAATGACCTGGACAGTTCAGGTTTCCATTTGTGTGTCCGGGTTTAAAGCTGAGTCAGGCCCGGGAATGCAAATGTCTTGGTTTGGTGGGAAACAGCCGCAGAAAAAAAGGTGACATTGTGCATTTGCAACATACTGCACATGCCTACAGTTATTTCTCTCTTGCGTGTGTGTGTATCATTGTCTGTGAGAGTGTTTCTTTGTGTTTGTCATTCTGTGTGTAAAAGAGGAGGACACATTTTGGTGTATGTGTGTTTGTGTGTTTGAGAAAGACAGAGATTGTGTGAGATTGTGTGTGTGAGAGCATTAGTGTCTTTGTGTGTGTAACGATCTGGCAATCTGCCTCCCAGGAAAAGCAGCTCTTGGTTGTCACTTGACAACCGAGACTGCATGGGCTATATGAAGGTCGGACGTATATATACGGCATGCGGTATGATGGGCTATGTACCACATGATGTATATATACGTCCTATTAGCGAAAGGGGTTACATTTGTAAAACCTGAAAAACTATAAGAAACAAGACTATTGAAGACTTTTCAAGATGGGGTTGTAGTCGGAATTTTCACAGAAACTCAAAGAATGCAGGTTTTCTCACAAACAATAATATCAGTTCTTTAACAATTTTGTATAATTAAGAGTAATTTTAAAATTAACATTTTTAACATCTTAATACTTAGAGGTCAATCACAATCCTTTAGAAAAACTATTATTATTATTATTATTATCAGGTATTGTAGAGCGCCAACAGATTCTGCAGCGCTGTAAACATAGTAAATATACAGGATAGATTTTGCACGGATCAAGTGGGTAGAGGGCCCTGCCGAGAGTTTCACTGTTGTAGTTGGCACTTATGAAGGCGATCTGCAAACAGCTGGGCTCATAGGCTTACATTCTAAGGGGTTCAAGGGGAAAGCAATGGAGTTAGGAAAGGTTAGTGTTGGTTGTAAGCATGCCTGAATAGTAGAGTGTTTAGGGAGCGCTTGAAGCTGTTAAAACTAGGGGAGAGTCTTGTGGAGTGAGGCAGGGAGTTCCACAAGATTGGGGCCAGTCTGGAGAAGTCCTGTAGACAGAAATGTGAGGAAGTAACAAGAGAGGAGGAGAAGAGGAGATCCTGAGCTGATCGAAGGGGATGGGAGGGAGAGTATCTGGAGACAAGTTCTGAAATGCAGAGGGGAGAAGTGCAGTTGAGAGCTTTGTATGTCAGAGTGAGGATTTTGTGTTTAATCCTAGAGGCAAGAGGAAGCCAGTGAAGGTATAGGCAGAGAGGCACAGCAGATGAAGATCGACGAGTAAGGAAGATGAGCCTGGCAGAGGCAATCATAATGGATTGTAAAGGAGCTATGCGGCAGCTAGGTAGACCAGAGAGGACAGAGTTGCAGTAGTCAAGGCGGGAAAGGATGGGAGAGTGGATTAAAATCTTAGTTGCATCTTGTGTAAGGAAATGTCTAATTTTAGCAATGTTTTTAAGACAGAAGTGGCAGGCTTTAGCCAAGGACTGAATGTGAGGAGTGAAGGAAAGATCTGAGTCAAGTATGACCCCAAGACATCGGGCATGCGGGGTAGGAGTAATGATGGAATTATCAACAGTTATAGAAATGTTGGGGGTGGAGACATTGGAAGAAGGGGGAAAAATAAGTAGTTCAGTTTTGTAGAGATTTAGCTTAAGGTAGTGAGAGGACATCCAAGATGAGAGATGAGAAAGACAGTTAGTGGCACGGGTTAGTAAGGAAGGAGGTAGGTCTGGTGCAGAGAGGTAGATTTGGGTGTCATCGGCATACAAATGATATTGAAACCCATGGGACTTTATTAAGGAACCTAATGATGACGTGTAGATTGAAAATAGAAGGGGACCGAGGACAGAGCCTTGAAGTACCCCAACAGAAAGTGGTAACGGGGCAGAGGATTCTCCGGAAAAGGCTACACTAAATGTACGGTTAGTTAGATAGGAAGAGAACCACGAAAGAGCTGTGTCGCAGATGCCGAAGGATTGGAGGGTTTGGAGCAGAAGAGGGTGGTCAACAGTGTCAAAGGCTGCAGACAGGTCAAGGAGGATAATCAGAGAGAAGTGGCCTTTGGATTTTGCTGTAAGTAGGTCGTTGTTAACCTTGACAATTGCTGTCTCTATAGAGTGATGGGGATGAAATCCAGATTGCAGTGGGTCAAGAAGAGAGTTTTGTGTAAGGAAATGGGATAGACGTGCGTATACTAGCTTTTCTAGGAGCTTTGAGGCAAGAGGGAGTAGGGAAATAGGGCAGAAGTTGGATGGGGAGGTTGGATCGAGGGAAGGTTTTTTCAGGATAGGTGTTACCAGTGCATGTTTTAGAGATGAGGGAAATATACCAGTGCTGAGGGAGAGGTTGAAAATGTGTGTGAGAATGGGGGTGAGGGTAGAAGAGAGGGAGGGGAGTAGCTGTGAGGGGATGGGGGTTGAGGGGACAGGAAGTGAGGTGGGAGGACAGTATAAGGGCAGAAACTTCATCCTTGTTAACAGGGGCAAAAGAGCTGCATTTTTTGATATTTGGGTTTGGGATGACTGTGAGCTTTTGAGGGGGTGGGAGATTGGTAGTATGTTGAGAGCTGATTTCGCTTCTGATGGAGTCAATTTTGTTTTTGAAGTGGCTGGAAAAATCTTGAGCTGAGAGAGAGGTTGTAAACTAATCAAATGATTTATCTACAACAATCCTTATGGACTTTAATAGTATTTTTTTTGTTGATAATCATTAGATAAGTTTTTCTAAAGGATTGTAATCCACCCTTAAAAGGACATAATACTCATATGCTAAATCACAAAGATATTTTACCTCATAATTTCTTCAGCTTATAAGTGCTCTGGTAACAGTTATACTGTCCAGCTTCAAGTTGAAAAAAATAAAAAATAGCTAAGCAGCATCAGCAGTGCTTAGGTCATGCTATGCTTTGATGTGATCTCATGAGATTTTACTGAGGCATAATTGTTGTTTCATCAGAAAATAGGCTGAACATGTGCATTCCATTGGTGTATATGAAATTGTCTCTCAAATACAAGCGTAATTATCTCAACATTTCAACTCTACAATGTCACTGTTTTTTCTCAGAAACTAAAAGGTGATTGTGACAAATGAAAAATACTTAAAGTGAAAGTCAATCCTAGCATTTTGAAACACTAGGATTGACTATTGAATAAATAAAGGGGGCTTTCATTCATGAAGTATAAGATACTTTATATAGAAAGCTCCTTTATTTGTTTCAAGCGATCGCCATTCTTAGCTGCTCAGGAAGCCCAAGGCAGATCGCTGTTTGGCTTTAGAGTTCATGTTTTCACCTCTTAGCCAATAACCGTGCGGTAAATCTGGCATGGTGCCCTTGGGAGCCAGATTTACCGCACGGCTATTGGCTAAGAGTATCTTATACTTCATGAATGACAGTCCCCTTTATTTGTTTCAATAGTCAATCCTAGCGTTTCAAAAATGCTAGGATTGACTTTCACTTTAATACCCACATGTATAGGAAAATAGAAGCAATTGTAAGATGCTATACGCAGAAAGCAGCGCAATGTGGTTTGTTTTTGATGCAGGATTTAATTTCTAGAGTGCGACCCCCCTACTCACTGCTATGTTTGCTCTACTCAGAAAAGATTCCCTTTCCAACAAGCTTCATTACATAGGAGACATTTTGTCACTCACAGGAACTGCCCCTTTTTAGGATAATTCCACCAGGGCAGCCCCTGCAAGGGTTAGTGTGAAAATCCATGTCTGATCAAGTGAAGTTTAAATAATCGAGCCCCAAATGGGCATGAGTAACATGAACTTCCAAGAAGAGAAGATTAGAATGTTATCCAGGTTAATTACAATGTAGGTAATTAGGTATCCAGTGAGTCTCTGGAAATGTTATTTAAAAAGTGCTGAAAGGTACAAGGTGCATTACAAAGGCCAAATGGCATAACTAGAGATGAAGTGTCTTTAGTGGGTGCGAAAGGCAGTTTTCCATTTATCACCTTCCCTAATTCGCACTAGATTGTAAACTCCTTTTAAATCAATCTTAGTAAAGACTTGTTCTTCCTTAAAGGGGCATTGTACACTAGATTTTTCTTTGCATAAATGTTTTGTAGAAGATCCATTTATATAGCCCAGAGGTGGGCAAGGTGTATATCTCTGTCTACCAGTGGACCACAAGTGAATTTTGAGGTGACCGCCTGGAAGATTTTAAAAGTCTGCATAATAACAGAAACATTTCTCACACATCTACAGCAGCTAGGCTCTTCACTCAGAATCTAGAATTCTGGATAGAATCTAGATTCTGAGTGAAGAGCCTCGCCACCGTAGTTGTGTGAGAAATGTTTCTCTTATGTAGCCTTTTGAAATCGGCTATGAGTCTATGACGGCAGTATGTAGACTTCAGCATGCTCTACGTGGCTGTAGCTGAACTCGATGCCCCAGCTTTGGTTACTGCCTGTCCCAAACTCTCCTACTTTTTGTCTCAAGAGCAGTCAGTCCATAGTACCGACTATTAATGTGCCAGGCTGAGATGCCACTCGGTTTCCCTGGGTTTGGCAGTTCCAGGTCCTGCTCTGATTGATATTCTGCTGCTACTTTCTAGTTCTGTCCACCGTTACTTGTCACCAGGCTCTGCTGGATGAATGGTCTGGTGTTGTTTTTTCCCCAGGGTCTGTTACTCCCCCTCAGGTTCTTTTGCTTACTCTGTACCAGGCTTTGATGCTACTCTCTGATACTTTCTCTGACACACTAATATTAGCTATACTCTGTGCTAGTTTCTGCAGCTTTCTGTCCCCAGAATTTGTTGTCACCAGATTGTGCAGGTCAGTGCTGTTGCTGCTATACCAGTCTCTGGTTGCTGTGTAAGGCAGTACAGAGCCTGCAGGTCCTGCCGCTGTCACTGTCCCAACTATTTGCAGTAGTCTTTAGCTAGTAGCGGACGGATGGAGAGCAGCCAACAGAACCTGCCCCCTAATCAACTTGACATGGCGTCCAGCCAATAAAATTACTTTGTAGAATGAGTCTGTCTATGATTGGCTGAGAATAGTTCATTGTCATTGTTGTACTTGAGCTGTGGGTTTCCCATGTGTTTCAGGCTTAACTACTCCGCTAGCCCTAGACTTGAGCCATCTTGATTGTGACTACTTATTCATATGCAGGCGCGGTACACAGATAAGGTTGCTTGACAGTGAAAGAGCTTTCACAGTAAGTAAAGAGCGTGGCTGTATTTATTATTAAATAGTGCGGCTGATTTTTAAAGCTGTATTATTTGTGCCAAAAACACACTTTTCAGCCAGCGACTGGTGTTTTTTTTTCAGTTAGATGACCACGTCACTTGGAATAAAATTAGAGGTAGCCCTTGCCTTAAAAAAGTCTGCCTACCCCTGATATAGCCCAATCTGGGGGTTTTTGTAAAAATGCATAGTTTTGATTATTTTGAAATAACATTGTGCTGATTTTCAGACTCCTAGCCAAGTCCCAACATTTTAGATGTATACTTCATATTGCTCCTGTTTGTATAATAGATCTTTTTATATGCAGGGGAAGGGGGAGGGTCTTCTTTCAGCCCCTTTCTGTGGGTGTCCCAGCCTAACCTTCAGAGGCATAACTAGAAACCACAGGGCCCAGGTGCAAGAATCTAAGAAGGGCCCACCCACAAAATAAAATGTGAATTTGATACATCTCTCTTTTTTTTTTTACATTTAACACAGAAAAAAAATATGAATCAGATTACATGTCTGCAAAAGGAGGTACCCTGTGCCCACAGTCTGTGAGATGGTTTGACCCCCTATTACTGTATATAGTGACACTGTTTAACTCACCAGTACTCTATATAGTGAGTTAGTGACACAGTCTGAAATCTGATGGTGAGATGGCTGGCCTGACCCTACCCAGTACTTTATAAAGTGACCACAGTAGTCTGTGATATGGTCCACCCCTCGTACTGTATATAGTGGTTCTGTATAGTAACACTGTTTACCCCCCTTGCTGTAGTAACAAGGTCTGTAATTTGCTGGTTCCACAAACATACACACACATACATGCATAAATACACATACAGTCACTTACATACATACACACACACACACACATAAACACCAATGTGAAAAACAGAAACACTAACCCCTGTAGTCAGAGACTGAGACACTAGTGAAGCATCACATCACACTCACATGTTATCAGTGCAGGCAGTGGCAGGTCAACGTATTTTATTGAAGAAAAAAAAAGATTATTTTTTTTAAGCTGGGCCCCCACCCTTGGGGCCCAGTCGCAATTGCGAACTCTGCACCCCCTGTAGTTCTGTCCCTGCTAACCTTATCAACAGTGCTAAATTGGGAGCTGCTAAGTGCTAAGTAAGTTTTTTTAAAACTATTATGAGAGCCATAACAACCGGAACAACTCTTACCTGGGAATCTGCACCGGGAGACCAGTGAGATAACCACTGCAAATGTCAGCCTGCCTGATTTGCACCTTGTTCACATACCGGTCTCAGTACAATTTTGAGTGTGCTCTTTTATATATTTATTTCATTTTTTATAACAGAAAACACTATGAGGTTCCCCTTGTTTTCCTTCTTAATATGAGGAGAGTCCACGGCATCATTCCTTACTGTTGGGAAATACTGAACCTGGCCACCAGGAGGAGGCAAAGACACCCCAGCCAAAGGCTTAAATACTACCCCTACTTCCCTCATATCTCAGTCATTCTTTGCCTTTCGTCACAGGAGGTTGGCAGAGAGTGTCAGAAGATTTGGAGTAGTTTCTTATGAAAGGTATCTACCCTTCGAATTGGGACTGGAGTTTTGAGTAGTCTTGTCAGTCTCTCAGTAAGAGCATTGACAAAAGTTAGAGTCTGGAGATGCAGGGAGAGTCTTTCTGCAAACGCATCCAGACTCATATTAACAGCTCCTAAGCAATCAGTGTTGACGAGTTTCACTGCCTGCTTCCATCACTCAAGTCCATGTCAGGAACGATGCTACAAGACTGTCACACTTGAGAGGCTGTGTTTCTGTTCCACGGCATAGATTTCGGTAAGATTGTTTCATTTTTTACACATATGATAACGCCAGAAGACAGGGTCACAGTGTGGCTCCTTTTATCTGTTTGGAATCTAGGGTTAATATTTCCTGAGGGGGATTATTGAACAGTGGGGATTAATCACATACATTTATTTGATTAGGCTGCAACATATGTGAGATGTTTTTTGGGCTCAGGCAGATGTTGGAACGTACAGGTTTTTACTTTTGTTTTTTGAGCCGCGCAGCTTGAAATGCTTGGCGCGCTTTTTAATTTTATAGCAGGGACGGTCCTCCATTGCACACCATGTGACCTGGTGTGGTCACACTTTATTTCTCCTTTCCTGACCGTGCTCGTTACCAGAGAAGAAGCAGTTTCTCTGTGTTGCCTGGGTGATAGGAAGTGGTGAGTGCCCCAGCCATTGAGGGTATCAATAGTCTGCTTTGTAAGCGCAAGCTATGGAGGATTCTGATGCATTACAGGGTACTCTAACTAGAGGGTACTAGAGGGTACTCTGAGTCTTATACCTGTCTATATTGTGAGGAGGCCACGGTATACTCGCCTACTCAACTATGTTCCACATGACTTGATAAAGTAATCATGTCAAAAAAAAGTTAATATGTTTAAAACCACTGAGCCATCCACCTTTGAGGAGTCTCCGTCCCATGAGGTGTGCACCCTACAGTCATCTGCTAATACACATGCAGATTCCCGTAGCACTCCTAATCCTCCATCTGGAGAGGGCCTTTTACTGCCAGACTTTACTGCGCAGTTACAAACGGCGGTGTCCGTGGCCTTTAGTGCTTTACCTCACCCTGCTAAGTGCAAGCAAAAGGTCAAATATTGCTATCCTTCCCAGGAGTCATCTACTAGTTTGTTGGATTTATCTGATATGAGATTAGCCGATGATGAAGGAGCCTCTGATTCTTCAGAGGGCACACTTTCTGGGTCGGAGTCTGCTGCCTCTAAACGTCCAGCTACGGAGGAACCAGACTTTAGATTTCAGATTGAACATTTACACTTTCTGTTGAAGGAAGTTTTGGCTACGTTGGAGGTTCCAGAGCCCAAATTGCCTGAGGAACCTTTGATTCCTAAATTAGATAAGGTCTACGAGGACAGGGTTTTCCCGGTTCCTGTAAAGATGGCGAACATTATTAAGAATGAATGGGAAAGGATTGTTTCTTCCTTTTCCCCTTTGTCTTCCTTTAAGAAATTGTTCCCGGTCCCGGACTCTCAATTAGAGTTGTGGGGTTCTATCCCCAAGGTGGATGGTGCCATATCCACGCTGGCTAAACGCACTACTATCCCGCTTGAGGATAGTTTATCGTTCAAAGAACCCATGGATAGGAAGATAGAAACTCTGTAAAGAAAGATGTTTCAACATACGGGATATTTGTTTCAACCGGCAGCGGCTGTTGCTGCTGTTGCTGGAGCGGCTACCAACTGGTGCGACTCCTTATCTTAGTTGATCAAGGTGGAGTCCTTAAGGGTTGCTAATTCTTTTATTTGTGATGCAAATATGCAAATTATTTACCTGAATGCTAAGGCTTCAGGTTTTTCTGTTCAAGCCCGTAGGGCACTCTGGCTGAAGTCCTGGTCTGCGGACATGACTTCTAAGTCCAGACTTCTTTCCCTTCCCTTTAAGGGAAAGATTTTATTTGGTCCAGACCTGGACTCAATTATCTCCATGGTTACTGGAGGTAAAGGTGCCTTTTTACTGCAGTATAAGAAGAACAAGCCTAAGAGACAAGGTCCTAATTTTCGTTCCTTTCATTCTGATAAGCCCCAAGGTCACCAGCCCTCTGCAAAGCCCGAGCAATCCAAGAGTACTTGGAAGCCGGCTCAGTCCTGGAATAATTCCAAGCAGAGCAAGAAGCCTGCCGAGACAAAGTCGGCATGAAGGGGCGGCCCCCGATCTGGTTCTGGATCAAGTAAGGGGCAGATTGTCACTATTTTCATACTCTTGTATTGGGGACATGCAGGACCCATGGGTCCTGGAGGTCATCGCTCAGGGATACAAGATAGGTTTCAAGTCTCATCCACCCAGGGGCAGATTCCTCCTATCAAACCTGTCTTCCAGGCCTGAAAAGAGAGAAGCCTTTCTGGGGTGCATGAGGGATCTATCCTCCCTGGGAGTCATTGTCCCGGTACCTCTCGCAGAAAGAGGTTTGGGATACTATTAAAACCTTTTTGTGGTCCAAAAGAAGGAGGGAACTTTCTGCCCGATTCTGGACCTAAAGTGCCTAAACAAATTCTTATCTGTCTCCTCATTCAAGATGGAGACGATAAGGTCCATCCTTCCCTTAGTTCGGGAAGGACAGTTCATGACCACCATAAATCTAAAGGATGCTTACCTTCACGTTCCAATTCACAAGGTTTGCATTCCTAGACCAGCACTTCCAGTATATTGTACTTCCGTTTGGTCTAGCTACTGCTCCAAGAGTTTTTACGAAGGTTCTAGGGGCTCTGCTTGCAGTGGCCAGAACCAGAGGTATAGCAGTAGCTCCATACTTGGACGATATTCTGGTTCAAGCACCATTTTGTCATCTGGCAGAAGACCATTCCAAATCTGTTCAGTTTCTTCTTTGATCTCATTGATGGAAGATAAACTTAGAAAATAGTTCTCTTATTCCCAGTACCAGGGTAGAATTCCTGGGTACTATAATAGATTCTATTTCCATGATGATATTCCTTACAGACCAGAGACGTTACAAGCTAACTTCCACTTGTCTTGCCCTCCAGACCTCCTTAAGGTCCTCTGTGGCTTGGTGTATGGAGGTGATTGGTCTCATGGTGTCCAACATGGACATAATTCCCTTTGCCAGATTCTCAGATCTCAGACCACTACAGCTGTGCATGCTGAGATAGTGGAATGGCGATCATTCGGATCCGTCTCAACAAAATTCTCTGGACAACTGGTCAAGAGAATCGCTCTCCTGGTGGCTCTGTCCAGATCACCTCTCCCAAGGGACATCCTTCTTGAAACCAAGAGATTGTGACTATGGATGCAAGTCTATCAGGATGGGGACCTGTTTGGGGTGCCAGGAAGGCACAAGGCCTATGGACTCAAGAGGAATCCTTCCTCCCGATCAACATTCTGGAACTTGGGGCAATCTTCAATGTTCTGAAGGCTTGGCCTCTTCTGGGTTCAGCCCAGTTTATCAGATTCCAGTCAGACAACATAACCTTGGTGGCTTACATCAACCATCAGGGGGGAACAAGAAGCTCCCTAGCAATAAAGGAAGTATATCGGATTCTGGAATGGGCAGAGGCCCACAACTGCTCACTGTCAGCGATCTACATTCTGGGTGTGGACAACTGGGAAGCGGATTTCCTCAGCAGACAATCCTTTCATCCGGGGGAATGGTCTCTCCATCCTGAGGTGTTTGCTGAGATTTGCAACAGATGGGGGATGCCAGAGATAGATCTCATGGCCAGAGGCGTAACTAGAAATGACAGGGCCCAGGTGCAAGAATCTAAGAAGGGCAATTTGATACATATTTTTTTTTTAACATTTAACACAGAAAAAAAATGTGATTCAGATTACATGTCTGCAAAAGGAGGTACCCTGTGCCCACAGTCTGTGAGATGGTCTGACCCCCTATTACTGTATATAGTGACACTGTTTAACCCACCAGTACTGTTCATAATGAGTTAGTGACACAGTCTGTAATCTGCCGGTGAGATGGCTGGCCTGACCCTACCTGCCCCAGTACTTTATAAAGTGACCACAGTAGCCTGTGACATGGTCCAGTCCCCCCGTACTGTATATAGTAACAAGGTCTGTAATTTGCTGGTTCCACAAACATACACACACACACATACATGCATAAATACACATACAGTCACCTACATATATACACACACAAACACCAATGTGAAAAACAGAAACGTCGGCGAGTTTCTGAAATAGCTGCCTTGCAATGTGAGCCTCCTTATCTGGTGTTTCACACTGATAAGGCTGTCCTATGTACCTCCTTGGGTTTTCTTCCTAAGGTTGTGTCTGATCGCAACATCAATCAGGAGATTGTGGTTCCTTTTTGTGTCCTAATCCTTCTTCTTCGAAGGAGCGTTTACTTATAATACACATAATTTGGATGTAGTTCGAGCTTTGAAGTTTTATCCTCAAGTTACTAAGGATTTTAGACAAACTTCTTCCTTGTTTGTTATCTACTCTGGGAAGCATAAGGGTCTGAAGGCTTCTTCGACTTCCTTATCTTTTTGGTTGTGGAGTGTTATACACTTAGCTTATGAGTCAGCGGGACTCCTCAGTGCAGGCAGTGGCAGGTCAACATTTTGTATTTAATTTTTTTTTTTTAAGCCGGGCTCCCACCCTCGGGGGCCCGGTTGCAGTTGCAACCTCTGCACCCCCTGTACTTCTGCCCCTGCTCATGGCGTCTCGGCTCAATTCCAAGCTACACAGATATGGGTCGCGGTCCAGGGATCCTAAAGTGGAGCTGATAGATGCATTAGCAGTGCCTTGGAGGTTCAATCTGATTTACATTTTCCTGCCATTACCACTTCTTCCTCGTGTAGTGGCCCACATCAAGCAGGACCAGGCTACAGTTATACTGATTTCTCCATCATGGCTGCGAAGGATGTGGTTAGGGGACCTGGTGGGGATGTCCTCATATCCTCCGTGGAAGTTACCTTCTAGCAGGGATCTGCTGGAACAGGGTCCTTTTGTTCATCAAAATCTAGATTCTCTGAGGCTGACTGCGTGGAGATTGAATGCTTAGTCCTAGCCAAGAGAGGTTTCTCTGAGAGGGTTATTGATACTCTAATTCAGGCTCATAAGCCTGTTACTCGTCGCATCTATCATAAGGTGTGGACAGCTTAATTATTCTGGTGCGAAGAGCATGGCTTAGCCTAGCACAAGGTTAAGACTGCCAGGATACATTCTCCAGGAGGGTCTGGAGAAGGGCCTTTCTGCCAGTTCCCTGAGGGGACAGATTTCGGTCCTATCTGTTTTGCTGCACAATAGGCTTGCAGAGCTCCCTGACGTGCAATCTTTCATTAAAGGGACAGTCTAGTATAAATTAAACTTTCATTATTCAGATAGGACTTTTAATTTTAATCAACTTTCCAATTTACTTTTATCATCAAATTAGCATTTTTCTGGTGTGAAGAGCATGGCTTAGCCTGGCACAAGGTTAAGACTGCCAGGATACTTTCTTTTCTCCAGGAGGGTCTGGAGAAGGGCCTTTCTGCCAGTTCCCTGAGGGGACAGATTTCGGTCCTATCTGTTTTGCTGCACAAGAGGCTCGCAGAGCTCCCTGACGTGCAATCTTTCATTAAAGGGACAGTCTAGTATAAATTAAACTTTCATTATTCAGATAGGAATTTTAATTTTAATCAACTTTCCAATTTATTTTCATCATCAAATTAGCATTTTTCTCTTGGTATTCTTAATTTAAACTAAACATAGGTAGGCTCATATGCTAATTTCTAAGCCTTTGAGGGCTGCCTCTTATCACATGCTTTTTAAATCTCTTTTCAACACAAAGAGACAGAAAATACACGTGGGCCATATAGATAACACTGTGTTCAGGCACAGGGGGTTATTTAAGATTTAGCACAAAACAATGCTAAATTTAAGACAATAGAATAGATAATAAACAGTCACATTCATGTGATTAGGGGGCTGGAAGAAGGTTACTAGATACAAGGTAATCACAGAGGTAAAAAGTATATTAATATAACTGTGTTGGTTATACAAAACTGGGGAATAGGTAATTAAGGGATTATCTATCTTTTAAAACAATAACAACTATATGGTAGACTGTCCCTTTAAGGCTCTGATTAGGATCAGACCTGTGTTTAGATCTAATGCTGCACCTTGGAGTTTGAGCCTCCTTATCTGGTGTTTCACACTGATAAGGCTGTCCTATGTACCTCATTGGGTTTTCTTCCTAAGGTTGTGTCTGATCGCAACACTAATCAGGAGATTGATTCTCTTCTTTGTGTCCTAATCCTTCTTCTTCAAAGGAGCGTTTACTTATAATACACATAATTTGGATGTGGTTCAAGCTTTGAAGTTTTATCTTCAAGCTACTAAGGATTTTAGACAAACTTCTTCCTTGTTTGTTATCTACTCTGGGAAGCGTAAGGGTCTGAAGGCTTCTTCGACTTCCTTATCTTTTTGGTTGAGGAGTGTTATACGCTTAGCTTATGAGTCAGCGGGACTCCTCAGAGGATTACGGCTCATTCCACTAGAGGTTTTGCAGGCTGTGGTGCCCTCAGATTAGGGTCCGCCTCTCTTTTACCCCTCCCATTATCATTCATTGTCCTCTAGAGCTTGGGTATAAAATTGAAGGGACGCCATCTTGGATGACGTCAGTTAAAGGTACCGTCATTTAGTCATCAGATGAAGACAGAAGAGGATGCTCCGCGTCAGATGTCTTGAAGATGGACCCGCTCCGCGCCGGATGGATGAAGATAGAAGATGCCGTCTGGATGAAGACTTCTGCCCATCTGGAGGACCTCTTCTTCCCGGCTTGGATGAAGACTTCTGCCCATCTGGAGGACCACTTCTGCCCGGTTGGGTGAAGACGTCTCAAGGTAGGGTGATCTTCAAGGGTTTAGTGTTAGGTTTTATTAAGGGGGGATTGGGTGGGTTTTAGAGTAGGGTTGGGTGTGTAGGTGGTGGGTTTTAATGTTGGGGGGGTATTGTAATTTTTTTACAGGTAAAAGAGCTGATTACTTTGGGGCAATGCCCCGCAAAAGTCCCTTTTAAGGGCTATTTGTAATTTAGTATAAGGTAGGGATTTTTATTATTTTGGGGGCTTTTTTATTTTATTAGGGGGATTAGATTAGGTGTAATTAGTTTAAAAAACTTGTAATTATTTTATTATTTTCTGTAATTTAGTGTTTGTTTTTTTTGTACTTTAGTTTATTTTATTTAATTGTAATTAATTTAATTTAATGTAGGGAATTAATTTAATTATAGTGTAGTGTTAGGTGTAATTGTAACTTAGGTTAGGTTTTATTTTACAGGTACTTTTGTATTTATTTTATCTAGGTAGCTATTAAATAATTAATAACTATTTAATAACTATTGTACCTAGTTAAAATAAATACAAAGTTGCCTGTAAATTAAAAATAAACCCTATGCTAGCTACAATGTAACTATTAGTTATATTGTAGCTAGCTTATGGTTTATTTTATAGGTAAGTATTTAGTTTTAAATAGGAATTATTTAGTTAATTGTAGTAATTTTATTTAGATTTATTTAAATTATATTTAAGTTAGGGGGGGTTAGGGTTAGACTTAGGTTTAGGGATAAATACATTTAATATAGTGGCGGCGACATTGTGGGCGGCGGATTAGGGGTTAATAAATGTAGGTAGGTGGCGGCGATGTTAGGGATGACAGATTAGGGGTTAATAAAATTTAACTAGTGTTTGCGATGCGGGAGTATGGCGGTTTAGGGGTTAATATATTTATTATAGTGGCGGCAATGTCCGGTTCGGCAGATTAGGGGTTAAAAATTTTAATTTAGTGTTTGCAATTTGGGGGGCCTTGGTTTAGGGGTTAATAGGTAGTTTTTGGGTGTTAGTGTACTTTTTAGCACTTTAGTTAAAAGTTTTATGTTACGACGTTAGCCCATAAAACTCTTAACTACTGACTTTTAAATGCGGTACCAGCAGGGGCGTATTATGGCCTAGTCCAACAAGGCCGGTGCCTAGGGCAGCAGATTTGGGAGGGGCAGCACATCTACCCTATCCTCTCTCTAAAAGCCAGCACACAGTACAGTGAGCGATAAAGAGCAGGCTTACAGAGAAGACAAGGTACGTGCACTGATTAAGGTCACTCTTTACAGGCAGTGCTCCTTTAAACCGTTGCTTCATTTAGAGCCGCCGGCATTTTTGCAGTGGAAGCGTTATTGGTGAGAAACTTGCCCGGGGATATCCTTACAAGGTGATGTTGGAGAAGACCTTGTGCCGATATGCTGCTGCCCCTTGTCAGCTGTGGTGGATCTGGGAGTGCAGTGCTTATTGCAGGTCTTAGTAAATAATAGACTGGATGCGTGTGTGCACTGCTTAGAACAGCTTGTGATGTCTAATTGTAAACTCTCAGCACTAATGTATGTTAGCTACTAATAGCTAGCTTTCTCTGCATTCATGTGATGTCTAATCATAAACTCTCAGCGCTAATATATGTTAGCTACTAATAGCTAGCTGTCTCTGCATTCATGTGATGTCTAATCATAAACTCTCAGCGCTAATGTATGTTAGCTACTAATAGCTAGCTTTCTCTGCATTCATGTGATGTCTAATCATAAACTCTCAGTGCTAATGTATGTTAGCTACTAATAGCTAGCTGTCTCTGCATTCATGTGATTTCTAATCATAAACTCTCAGCGCTAATGTATGTTAGCTACTAATAGCTAGCTGTCTGCATTCATGTGATGTATAATCATAAACTCTCAGCGCTAATGTAGGTTAGCTACTAATAGTTAGCTTTCTCTGCATTCATGTGATGTCTAATCATAAACTCTCAGCGCTAATGTATGTTAGCTACTAATAGCTAGCTTTCTCTGCATTCATGTGATGTCTAATCATAAACTCTCAGCACTAATGTATGTTAGCTACTAATAGCTTTCTCTACATTCATGTGATGTCTAATCATAAACTCTCAGCGCTAATGTATGTTAGCTACTAAGCTTTCTGTGAATTCATGTGATGTCTAATCATAAACTCTCAGTGCTAATGTATGTTAGCTACTAATAGCTTTCTGTGCATTCATGTGATGTCTAATCATAAACTCTCAGCGCTAATGTATGTTAGCTACTAATAGCTAGCTTTCACTGCATTCATGTGATGTCTAATCATAAACTCTCAGTGCTAATGTATGTTAGCTACTAATAGCTTTCTGTGCATTCATGTGATGTCTAATCATAAACTCTCAGCGCTAATGTATGTTAGCTACTAATAGCTAGCTGTCTCTGCATTCATGAACCCACAAAGTAAATAGTAAACGGACACTTAAAACTTTTCATTACTTGAATGATTGTAATTACTGTATGTTGTTGCTCGTAAAGGGCAGTGATAGTTTTCAAAGTGTATTCTTCTTTACTTCCCTTCCTCTCTACCTTCTTTCCCCGGGCGGAGCTTGGCAATAGCGTGTTCGTTCAAACATCCATACAGCACACACGAGCGGTCTCTTGACAAGTTAATCCGCTCTAGATACAATAATTGCTAACTTGTGGTAGTATGCTTAGTAATAAGGTGCCATATATGATAGAGCTGACTCTGTAAACCGTCAAGATCAGCCTGGCTTGCAACCAATCATGTTGTTACATTTACTCTAATACATCACTTGCTAGTTTTGTATCTAACACAGACAGGTATATTTTTTCTCCATATCGAGACTTAGAGGATACTGAACAATTATCCACGGTCTGTTTCTGACACTTGAATGCTGTGGTATGAATGTTATATGAAGATATTTTGATTGTAGGGAAAATAGTTAGAAATCGTCTGACTCTGTTTAATCAGAAGTAGTAAGAAGTGAATACAGCGCCAACAAGAGGCCAAGGGATAAATATACTCACAGAGAGATAAAAGAAGGTTATTTAATGAACCATGTTAAAAAGCATCAGTGATAAAAGACTATATATAAAAAATGTAAAAAGCACATATAAATAAAATTACAAATACAGGAATATCTTACAGAAGCGGCTCAGAATTAGCCTAAGTACAACTGTAGCAAGTGCATCAAGCAAAAAACTAATAAACAATAATACAAACAATAGTGTTCAAAATTAGTGTTACAAAAATAGTGTTCCAAAAAAATAGAAAAATGCACTGCAGTGCAAAAAAAGGGGGGTAGCAAAATAATTGTATAGATACAATCAAATAGTGAGTGAGTGCAAATGGATATAAAAATGCTAGCTACTTAATCCAGTGAGGTTAAGATATAATTAAATAAAATACACAATATGCAATAACATAAAAAATAAAATACACAATATGCAATAACATAAAAAATAAAATATAAAATATAATCCAAAAAGGTGTTCAAAAAGTTGATCAACAAATGTTAGTGAAGAACAAAAATAAGTCAATAAAAACAAAAAAATGGAAAAAATGGGTGATGAAAAGCAAGGTGAAAGTGAGGAAATTGATTCCTTCCAATGTTAGTTACTTTAACAGATTCAAATTCCTGAGTGTGGTTGCTGAAGTAGCTGATTGGATCCTAGCACCTGTCACTATGATTCTGATCTTTTATAAAATAAATTAAAATAACTTTATTTCTTATAAATATGCGAGATCTTACCATCTGAGCATGGCTCAATGACATTGATGGATCCATAAAAGTATATACAACTTCTCTTCTCTTTATGAAATGTCAAACATATCTCAAAATATTTTAACAATATGTTAACACATATTATAATATTTAAGATCACTTAATCCACTACCAGTGTATCTTAAACACACTTTGACAATATGTTAACACATATTATAATATTTGAGATCATTCAATCCATCTACTAGTATAATGATGGATATATAAAATATGGCTATAGAAAGAAAATATTATCTGACCCCTTTGGACTTAAGAGAAATAGATAACAAAACCGTTATTTAATTTCCAAAAATACTTGCCGTTATTGTTTTTATTGTTTCCTTTGTCCCACTGACATAAAATATGTGTTAGTTTTTTGTAAATCTCAATGTTTGTGATTACATAGCCTTTATCTATCGTTATAACGTTTGGGGGCCAATAGTGCCTTGACACTTATCCCCTTTATTGACACATTGGTGGACATTGTTCTGACATCTTTATCCCCAGGGCTCTCTAAGGATTTAATATACTAGATGGGAGGCGTAACTGACAGCCGCATATATTAGCATTGTACAGCATGCTAATGTTGCTAGCGGCTTGTCTATGTAATATCGCCGGACCGGAAGTGACGTCAACGGTTACGTCACTACCGGGTAGCTCCAATATTGGGCTTGAAACTGGTAAGCCAAAACAAAGATACCGGCAATTGAGAAAGAAACAACTGGATAAATCTAAGGCCATATACATGCCTTTTGAATGACCTATATATTTAGATATGTATAAAATTAATCCGGGAAAATTTATATACTTCCGGTTTGCCATATGGGGGAATCTTTTAGATGTTACACAGGAAGTGATGCTACACTTTATGGGGGAATCTTTTAGATGTTACACAGGAAGTGGAGGGGAATCTTTTAGATGTTACACAGGAAGTGATGCTACACTTTATGGGGGAATCTTTTAGATGTTACACAGGAAGTGGAGGGGAATCTTTTAGATGTTACACAGGAAGTGATGCTACACTTTATGGGGGAATCTTTTAGATGCTACACAGGAAGTGGAGGGGAATCTTTTAGATGTTACACAGGAAGTGATGCTACACTTTATGGGGGAATCTTTTAGATGTTACACAGGAAGTGGAGGGATTTGGCGCCCAAACAATACAATTAATCAATTAAACTACCATATAGGCTATTTTTAAACTGTATATAAGGCCAGCTGCCATTACCAATATTCTAGTCTTGAGAAAGGCCCTTTTTTGAGGGCAGAAACGCGTTGACATATTGGTAAGCATTACTTTAATCTTTACTTCATTCTCATATTGGATACACTATGTTGTGAATTTCTTTTTTTACAGGGACACTTTTTAGGATACCATAGGAGCAGCTGACAGGTGCTAGGATCCAATCAGCTACTTCAGCAACCACACTCAGGAATTTGGATCTGTTAAAGTAACTAACATTGGAAGGAATCAATTTCCTCACTTTCACCTTGCTTTTCATCACCCATTTTTTCCATTTTTTTGTTTTTATTGACTTATTTTTGTTCTTCACTAACATTTGTTGATCAACTTTTTGAACACCTTTTTGGATTATATTTTATATTTTATTTTTTATGTTATTGCATATTGTGTATTTTATTTTTTATGTTATTGCATATTGTGTATTTTATTTAATTATATCTTAACCTCACTGGATTAAGTAGCTAGCATTTTTATATCCATTTGCACTCACTCACTATTTGATTGTATCTATACAATTATTTTGCTACCCCCCTTTTTTTGCACTGCAGTGCATTTTTCTATTTTTTTGGAACACTATTTTTGTAACACTAATTTTGAACACTATTGTTTGTATTATTGTTTATTAGTTTTTTGCTTGATGCACTTGCTACAGTTGTACTTAGGCTAATTCTGTTTTATTAGTATACACTCTTATTCTGGTGTACCACTCACACTGATCACCTGTTATTACCTCTGTTTTTATTGTAATTATCAGCTTTGGCCCTTTGAGCCGCTTCTGTAAGATATTCCTGTATTTGTAATTTTATTTATATGTGCTTTTTACATTTTTTATATATAGTCCTTTATCACTGATGCTTTTTAACATGGTTCATTAAATAACCTTCTTTTATCTCTCTGTGAGTATATTTATCCCTTGGCCTCTTGTTGGCGCTGTATTCACTTCTTACTACTTGTGCATATTTTTTGGAGGTTGGTTAGGATCTCTGTTTGGATACAGCTTGGGGATTACCTTAGCGCTTGTACACACACCCTTTTTCTCTGTTTAATCAGAGCAGTATGCAGGTAGGAGGTCGCCTTTGAGCGCATAGCTCAGCTAACATACAGTGTGAATACTGTTGTGAGTGGTTTGTGGTGTTAATACTCCTTAACCTGCTATCAGTTTTTCCCTATACATTCATTGATAACTTTATCACGCTTTACCAGACTCTTTAGCCCTAATTTTAATATAGATGTTATTTAATAAGGCATATGATTCAGGAAACTGGTAGTGACCTTCCCATTTTCCATTAGCCTTTTTATAGCATCTTTTTAATTATATAATGATACTGCACAGCTAATTTCTAATTAAGGTGGTAGGAAGCAACACTACCCATACCATCCTATTAGCTACAGTATTCTATCTATGGTAATGTCCTTTTTGCATATGTGTTAAATAAAGTGTAAGTTTTAATCACCCATAGCTCATTGTCAACTCACTCCCTCCCTTATTTCTTTCCCTCCCTTCCTTCCTCCCTCCCTTCTTTTTCTCAACTCCCTGCCTTGCTCCCTTCTATCCCTTTCTTTCCCTCCCTTCTTTCCCTCCCCCAATTTCTCCTCTCCCTACCCACTTTTCTCTTCTCTCTCCCTCCCTCCCTTCCTTCTTTCCTTTCCCTCCCTTTTCTCCCCTCCCCTTCTTTTCTCTCCCTTCTCTCAGGGAGAACACTGTATGAGATGCATGCAATTCAACCCACCTGTATGCAAGTGTTTTGCTAGCCCATTTTCTTTTAAATTGTTATGGGAAAAAAAAAAACATTTTACACACTGACCCCAAAAAATACTAAGGGGAAAAAAGGCCTAAAACCTTTTCCTTTGTTTTTTTTTGTTTTTTTTTTTTTTGGGGGGGGGGGGCAGCAGAATTTTGAGTGCCTAGGGCAGCACAAAACCTAAATACGCTCTTGGGTACCAGTCTTGACAGGAGAGGCTGTACCGCTCACTTTTAGGAAGACTCGTAATACCGGCGTTATGCAAGTCCCATTGAAAATATGGGATACGCAATTGACATAAGTGGATTTGCGGTATTTTAGAGTCGAGGAAAAAAAGTGAGCAGTACACCTGTACCTGCAAGACTCATAATACCAGCGTTAGGAAAAAAGCAGCATTGGGACCTCTAAACGCTGCTTTTTAAGGCTAATGCAAAACTCGTAATCTAGGTGTAACTGAATAAAGTTATTTATTAGTTTTGGAAAATGCTCCTTACATGTGACCTCCCTTATCTTGCCACTCGGATGACATTTTTTACACCTAACTTTGTACTTTTGCGCCAATTTCACGCCAATAAATTCAATCTGCAAAATGCAATAATTTTGACCCCTTCATACATGGGACCCAAGATTTTAAACCCCTGTGTTTTTTTTCAGTGAAGAAGATGCAAGCATCAGCAGGAGAAATGGAAGGTCCCATAAGGTCTTTGAGGTGCTGCAGTTCTGGGCCAGACAGGGGAAAAATTATTTTATAAGGGATAAGAGCACTAGGAAACAGATCTATCGGACAATCAAATGGACATCTTGAAAGAATCAAATCTGTACCATAATTTTCTAATACATCAGAGAAGTCCCTAATATTGGTTATCAAAGATTTGCAATAGCACTACGTAGATACTATGGGGATGCCTGTCTATAATGATGCTTGTATATATAATGTAATACCTTCAGGTTGGAGTGCTTGGCATATATAGTATAGATACAAATAGTCAAAAAAAAAGAGAAAATTGACCAGAAAAAGAATGCACATAAATAGCACTTCCGTCCCCCCTTATAATCTGGACATCAATTGTAGAGGGGTAACGAACTTAGATAAAAAAAAAATAAAACATAACTTTTAATATTATACAATAAAAGAAAATGAACAATGTGACTTTAAAAACACAGATAGGGTTTAAAGATGCTGTATTAGTGTATTTATAACTTTGCACTGCTGCTATTGTTTAATACATTGGTGCAAATACAAATTCTAATCCCTAAACTTGGTTAAAGGGATAGAATTTGACAAGGATAATGATAATGAGAGTAAAGGCAATATGCGATACACAATCTAGGCCTCCATTACATATGCAGCGTCGCCCGCAAAAGCCGGCGACGCCAGATTTTACGCGATTTTGGTATTACACATACGGCGTAGCATACAAGTTACGCGTGTATATTTCCCCCTTCGGACGTATTTTTTTTACCCATAGACTAACATAGAACAGACGCGCAATTTGGTATCCAATATACAGCGTAAGGACTTACGCGCGCAGAATTCAGAGAATCTACTCCATTCTTATCTCGCCACAAATTGCAGGCGCAGGAACCCTTGCACTGACTAAAAAATCAATGTAACTCCCTGACGGGGACCCCACTGCTCCTCCTGTCCTCTCCCTGCCATCCTCACACTAAATCAGACTACACACACTCACACTCACTCCCAGTTCAATCACATACAATCACAACCAAACACTCAGCCTATCACACTGTAAAATTAAAATAAAATGTGTGAGGTGTTAGAAAAAAAATTGTGGTGTATTGTGTATATGTATGTATGCAAAATGTGTGCAATATGTAAAAATATGTGTAAGTGTACAAGCTTAATCAAACAACAATGCGACCTAACTAACTCCTCTGTTTGCGCCTCTCTCTCTCCTCTGACTAATCCTCCACTCCAGTGTAGTGTGCTGTAGCTCAAAGAACAATCGCATTTATATTTGAAATTGCGGTTAATTTTTACGAGTGTTAGCCAAATTTGCATAAAACTACTCTTTATTGACACTTTCCGTGGAGAAAATACTGGCGTAAGTTACTTGCGACGACTAAAATGTGTATTTGCGCACATTTCAGAAGATCGCCAGTTTGTCCTACTTACGCGAGTTTAGCATCTAACGGCGCAGTGTATGTAATACCCCGATGTGCGGGGTGAAATTACGGGCGGCGCGGGTTCCCACGCTTGCGCCGAAACCTGCGCCGTATATTTGATCGCGCCCCTAGTTAGAATCGTATAGTTGAATATTGCACAGAATATACTTATGGATCGTGAAAGGTTAATTAGGATAATTTGAATCTCTCTAAATGTTAATACATTGAATTCTAGGGCTGGATCATGATTTCCACAAGGTATGTTCAGTCAGCTCTAGTTCTGGTAGTTAAGGAGATTTCCATTGACGTATGCACCGTGAAAATTAGTGGATACAATGTTTAATTTTTGTACTTCATATGTAGAAAACAGTAGAAGGGCAAAAAAGGGAAACAAATTATACTCTAATGTGGGTGGAGTTATATGCAAACACGCACTGCTGGATTATTAAAGTGAAGGTCCATTTTGATGAATTAGTGCCCGGTTTTTAATAAACCTATTAAAAACATTGGCACTTTAATTAATCAAAATTGACATTTCACTGTTTTCTTCAAAAACTTACCTTTTAATCCTGACAGCCGCTCTAGCACTTCCTCCGCCGATCGCAAGCCGTCTTCGCAGGTCCAAAATTACGAATCTGGCTTCCTCCAATCACAGCGTTGCATCAGGCCAAGATTCCCCGGGGGCGGGGGGAGCTGTAATTGGAGGAAGCCTGATTCGTCATTTCTGACGTCTGCAGAGGCTTCCGACGGCCGGGGGGAATCGCTGGAGCGACATTCAGGATTAAAAGGTAAGAAAAGTAAGAAAACAGTGAAATGTCAATTTTGATTAATTAAAGTGCCCTTGTTTTTATTAGGTTTATTAAAAACTGGCACTAATTCATCAAAATGGACCTTCACTTTAAAGGGACATTATACACTCATTTTTTCTTTGCATATATGTTTTGTGGATGATCTATTTATATAGCCCATAAAGTTTTTTTTTTTTTTTTTAAATGTATAGTTTTACTTATTTTTAAATAACATTGCTCTGATTTTCAGACTCCTAACCAAGCCCCAAAGTTTTATGTAAATACTGTCAGCTACCTTCTCCAGCTTGCTCCTGTTTGTGTAAAGGGTCTTTTCATATGTAAAAGAAGGGGGAGGGGGGGAGTGTCTTATTTCCCACTTGCAGTGGGCTTTCCAGCTACCTTTTCAACAGAGCCAAACTGACAGCTTCTAAGTCTTTAAACCGTTTTATACTGGATTTTTATATCCGTATCTGGGCATCTTGTTCTTTATAGTAGTGTCTATTACATGCAGTTATATGAAAATGAGTGTATACTGTCCCTTTAAAGGGGTTTAAAGGTCAAAACTGAAATTTGATAGATGCATTTAAATTTTAAATATAAACATTTGTGCAATACACTTCCATTAGCAAAAATGCATCTAGTAATATGTATTACTGTTTTTCAGTGACATATGCACATATGCTATGAGTGCCACGTGCACCAGCATCCAAACACCAGACCTTCTCAGGAAGTCAGCAGTGTCTTGTGTGACACAAATTGTGCAAAATTCACTTGCATGGGTGAACTTAACTGTTGATGGTTAATTACTTTGGTACTGATTTTCTGCAACCCTGCTACTATGCTGCCTGTTTTATATTTATATTAGTTTAACCATCCAATTACAATGTAATGGCCTTTATTGTAATGTGTATGAATATTAGTTTAGCCATTCAGTGTGCTGTTTATCTGTAAATTAAGCACATTTGCTGTGCATTTTAAATAAATATTTATTTAAATAAATAAAAGAAATGCTTCAAAGTTTCTTGTACACCCTTAAATGTCTTTATCACTAGATTATTTTCATAATTGTGTGCAAACTAATTGCTTGGAAAAACTGAATTTGGGTTAATTAACTCTTTCTGTGCAAACTTGCTGCAATACCACTGATAATGGTCTATGTTGTATTTAAATCGATATTCGTTTGACTATTCAGTTGTGCTGTTATCTATGAATTGAACACATTGACTGTGCGTATAGATATTTGTTATAGATGTGATACTTAAAGGGGCAGTCTAGTCAAAATTAAACTTTCATTATTCAGATAGGACTTGTACTTTTATTCAACTTTCCAATTTACTTGTATCATCAAATTTGCTTTGTTCTTTTGGTATTCTTAGTTGAAACTAAACATAGGTAGGCTCATATGCTAAGTTCTAAGCCCTTGAGGGCTGCCTCTTATCACATGCTTTTTAAATAGCTTTTCACAACAAGAGACTGATAAGTTCATGTGGGCCATATAGATAACACTGTGTTAATGCCAGAGGAGTTATTTAAGATTTAGCAAAACACAATACTAAATACAACTCAATAGATAATAAATAGTCAGTCATGTGATCAGGGGGCTGTCAGAAGGTTCTTAGATACAAGGTAATTACAGAGGTAAAAAGTATATTAATATAACTGTGTTGGTTATGCAAAACTGGGGAATCGGTAATAAAGGGATTATGTATCTTTTAAAACAAAAATTCTATTCTATTTAAACTTTCTTATATATTTCTTGTACTTCAATAAATCTTTCCACTTAGTTACAATACACTAAAGGTATTAATGAAAAAGACGCTTGTGTTTTGAACGCTTCAGTGTTGCTGCTTTTTAAATTAAACTAAGCTTTCAAATTTAGTTAGTCCCACCATTTTCAAATAAACCTAGAGTGTCAATTGGAATGTTTTGTATATTGGCGGCTATTGCCTTGTCTTATTTATTTTGTAATTATCTGCACATTATAAGCACACAGAGATAATGTAACTACCGAAATTGAATTCGCCGAGTTCAAATAAATTATACTGTTTGAATTTAGCTAGAGCATCTTGTCCTAAATGCACAATTTAAAAACTTAAGGTGTTGGACATTTCAACACCCTCCCTTGACATGTTTCGCCGTCTGGATCAAGGCTTTTTCAAAATACAAGATTTATTGAAGTACAAGAAATATATAAGAAAGTTTAAGTATCACATCTATAACAAATATCTATACGCACAGTCAATGTGCTCAATTCATAGATAACAGCACAACTGAATAGTCAAACGAATATCGATTTAAATACAACATAGACCATTATATCAGTGGTATTGCAGCAAGTCTTCACAGAAAAAGAGTTAACCCAAATTCAGTTTACTGGTGCATGATAAATTAGCGCTCCACTTGCCCGTAGTGTGATACACAGGCACAGCAGAAAGTGCATCAGAGTTATAGCAACAAGCACGTTCGGTTACATGACTCGCCATACTGCAATATATTATATAGTATATATTACTTTTTATATCGAGTATTAACTGATCCTGGTAGCAGTGTCTAAAAGTTTATTGTGCATATCCTAAAAGGGCTAATTAATTAAAAATAGTTTGCATAATAAATTTGTTTAAATATTGCTGGCAAGTATTTTAAAATAATTTTCAAAAATAAGCAAAATGACTTACATAGCATCAGAAACACAGGCAATTGAGTTCACTGCAGCTTATTTCCTTCTAGGCATGCTCCAGCATATAATGACTGTGCAGTTCTGCATTCTACCAAAGCAATGGTAGATATAGATAGAGCCATAGAAGGAAATGTGTGGGGGGAGTTAGAGCTGTACAATTCAGAAACTTAAAAGTAAGGGTTAATGGTGATGCACTGCAGTATAAATTTGCAGGCAAAATAATTAAGTACATATTATATTTTGTCTCTACCCCAACTTGTTTTATGTCGCTTTAATCTTATTTTACAGATGTATCTATGTGTATATAATACTTGCCTCTAGCAAGGTTGAACATCACTGCTATAAACAACACAACTCAGACTTCAAAAGTTAAACATTTATTTGTTAAAACAAAAATATTTATTGAATAGCTTTTAACTGAAGGTGCAAGATTTTTTTAAGGCACATCCAGTATCCACCCAGCAAGGACGGAAGCCAAGGCACAACGTGAGAGGTTTGGAGGAGCAAAGGTTTTGTTTAAAGCTGAGATAATTGAAAAAAAGTAACAGAGAGAGAAGGCATTAGGGAATGAGCACAGCTGAGCCCACAATTACCAAACCAGTCCTAAAATATACTACCACGTATAAACAAGTCCTTGTTATTATTGCTGCAGAATATGTCTGATAAAAAAGATATAGCGCTTATTTACAGGTGGTAGTATCTTTTTGAGTTGAGCCTGCTGGGAACTAATTGTTAGTACAAGGTGCTTGGAACAGTTAAATATTATTAATTACATAACTCCTTTCCACAATGGAGTAAACAATTACATTTATCATAATGGTGCTACCACTTTTTTTTGGGTTGTGATGTAGTTATCATTTCTAGGAGATGCCTATTTCACGTATAAAAATATTGCGATCAAATCTGGGGATAGTCTGGAAAATCCATCTCAAAAGCTGTTCTTGATTTCTGCTTTGAAGTAGGCTCATTTGTAAATAAAACAAAAAGTCCTGGCTGTGGGACATTGTGCTGGAACGTGAAAGGTGTTTATTTCGAGAAGACATCAGAGGATTCTGACAGCACTCTACCATCTTTGGTCTCCACGGTCTTCACTACAATGCTGCGCTTGGTTCGGGAAGTTTCCAGAGGGGATGAGCTCACACTGCTGGAATAAAGACCGTATCCACCCCCAAGTCCGCTACCATACCCGCTGCTACCATACCCGCTGCTACCTCCATAAGCACTTGACAGTCCCCCACTGTAACTGCTGCTCACTCCTGTAAAAGTATAAAAAAAATGTTTATATGTCACAACGAATAAATGTCTCAACTACTGACATGTGACAGCCATCTACCAATCACAAACACATACATATATACTGTGCGCTCTTGCACATGCTCAGTGGGATCATGTGCCTCAGCAACTGTGCTTATAAAAAGACTGGTCATATTGATAAATCATGAAAGCTAACTCAAATGTTTTTAATTGTGTGCAGTTGTGATTTAAGTTCAATTTTGACTTTAATGTCCTGTAATAAAAAAGTTAAAGTGTAATTTTAGTGCAAATCTACATGCTCAAATTTGTTGGAACGTGTAAGTTTTGCACTACACCATGGAACTATGTGTTTAACACCTACAAAGGGCTTAAACACATTGGTAAAATCCTGAACCACAGAGAACTGCTGGTCCCAAACAGGAAGCAACCAATTAATTATTTGTCAGCAACACTCTCAAGCCCCACCTATAACTAGCCTTGCAAAGGTTAAACTTGTTGAGCTCTAACGAATAAGAGCATATCAGGTTTGCAATACAATGTCCCTTTAAAGGGACAGTATATTGCAAAATTGTTTTTACCTTAAATGGACACGAGTCAAAATTAAACTTTCATGATTCAGATAGAGAAGGCAATTTAACTAACTTTTCAATGTACTTCCATTAGTAAAATGTGCACAGTCTTTTTTATAATTACACTTTTTGAGTCACCAGCTCCTTCTGTGCATGTGCAAGAATTCACAGAATATACGTATATGCATCTGTGATTGGCTGGTGGCTATCATATGATACAGGAAAAGTGAAAATAGACATAAATTTGTCAGAACAAATCTACTATTCATTTGAAGTTCAGACTAAGTGCTATTGCATTGTCTTTTTATTGTGTATTGAATATGCAAATCTACTGTATTTACTGGTCCTTTAATATATTTCCAATGACTTGTTATTCCAACTGTAAAGTATAGAATGTATGAGAAATTGCATTTTGATGTTTATTTGTGTATATGAAATTGCTGGTTTTGTGCTTTGAAGCCACATCCTATCACAATGGGTTGAGCTTGTAGGTAAAATAATAGTTCCTTATGTTATCACTTTGTGTACACACACTTGCTTTGTCATCTTACATTTGTTTGTAAACCAAAGCCCGATACTTAGAGAGCAATGGAAAATTATAATCGTATTAGTTATCTCTTCTGCCCCCCATCGGGGTAATTTCTTCTGCTGGCTGTGTTTACATAGCCTGTCAATAGCCTGGACTGAAATATGGAAACTTTCAGTATAGGTGGAGAAACCACAAGTTAAATCAGCTTTTTCAAATGCCAAAATAAGGGTAAACGAGGTTCTTGTAAACAATTTAATACAGTCCAGCAGGTAAAAAGGATCATTAGGAACAAATTAAAGGGGTAAACGTTTGTTCTTAGTTACAGACAGATGTAGATCTGACCTTCATTTGTACAGTTTGCATGTAATTGCAATACCTGAGTATGCACATCCAAGATAAGATTTGTAGCTACAGACACTTATCATTACCACTATTGTTTTAGGCATTTGCATCTAGTATTTACCTGAATAGCCTGTGGTCTTCGTCTGAATGCTCATATTCTGTATACCTGACTCCAATCTGAAAATAAAGAGATTGTAGTTATAACTCACTCATATCACATGAACATATCATGTCTCTTTCAGAAACAAACATTTATTTTTCACACCTACATTCTACAACTAATCAATTAACAAATTTTGGTTACAGCTTCACAGTCAAAACTCAAAAGAAGCCACTATAGAGAAACTTCTCTTACCGGCTCTCCTCTCCCTCCAGCAGTTTCCTGTAGGTGGCGATCTCAATATCCAGAGCCAACTTCACGTTCATCAGCTCCTGGTACTCACGAACCTGGCGAGTCATGTCCTGCTTCGCCTTTTGGAGAGCAGCCTCCAGATCTTTCAGTTTTGCCTGAGCATCTCTAAGTGC
Organism: Bombina bombina; assembly: GCF_027579735.1. Lineage (NCBI taxonomy): Eukaryota > Metazoa > Chordata > Amphibia > Anura > Bombinatoridae > Bombina > Bombina bombina. The sequence goes on along the minus strand of NC_069501.1, from coordinate 1,064,248,228 downwards.
TAGTTCTCCACGTTCCTCTGCTTCAGCAATTTGAGCCTCAAGGTTTGAACGCTGCAGTAAAATAATGTTTTATGAGTATAAGAAGCCATCATGCATTCCCAGTTCCATTCATTTTAGACTCAAGGGGGGGTCGAATTATTAAGGGCAAAATGAGCCCTGATCCCACTGTTTCCCAGGCTCGCCGGAAACAGCAGTTAAGAAGCAGCGGCCTTAAGACCGCTGCTCCTTAACTGGATCTGCCGCCTCTGAGCGGCGGACAGCAATCAACCCAATCCTATACAATCGGTTTCATTGACACCCCCTGCTAGCAGCCGATTTGGCCGGAAATCTGCAGGGGGCGGTATTGAACAAGCAGTTCACTAGAACTGCTTGTGCAATGCTAAATGCCAACAGCTTATGCTGTCGGAATTCAGCAATGACTAGCGGACATGATACACTACAGAATATCATGTCCGCCAGACATTAATAAGTCGGCCCCATAGACTGAATTCCATTTATTAGACTCAAGGACTGGATGTTTACAATAAAAATGGTACTGCATGTATAGATATACATTAAATGTGGGGTTAATGACTCCACTACACATACCTGTGCTTTAAGGGCATCAATCTCAGACTGTATCCTTGAGATGTATCGGTTCAACTCATTAATTTCGTTTTTGGTGTTTCTTAGGTCATCACCGTGGCGACCAGCTGAAGCCTGAAGTTCTTGATACTGTGAGGTATAGAAAATAAGAATTCAGGTAAGTAATGAAGAATCAGCATTATTGGTCAAATAGTTTCACTTATTTTTATAGATACAAAATCTAATTGGTATCCTAACATCAATTCTAGAAAATCGGTTTGATCTTCTTGACTATACATATGTAAAGGGACATTAAGATCCTATTCAAAATATATTATACATGGTATATATATCAGCAATTAAGTATGGCACTGGAACAAAACTGCATGCACAATAAACATTTTAAATTGTCATTTTGACAGCAACATTTTTATTGTTTTGCAGTCTGGTGGAAATACTTCTTGAAAAGTCTGAGCATGTGAATATTGGCAGTAGCCAATTTTGGCAGATATAAATGAGCTCACTAATCAAACTATTACTCTATAGAATATTGTAGGACCAGGGTTTGGAATTTTGCAAAGTGCCATTACGTGCTTAGCTAAAGATGTGGAAAAGCCACAACTATAGAAGTGGGCACATAACATAATGAAAGTACACTACAAATAATTAATCATTTTAAGGAAAACTACATTTTAAGGTTGCCATCTCTTTGAGAATTTACATATTCACAACCATGTAAATAGCAATGTGTAAGAAATTGCACTTTTTTGTGTCTTTATTCAACCTACAGTACAGTCACGTCATGATGCATATAGGATTCTCTGCTCACCTTAATTTGGTACATGCTCTCCACTTCAGCCCGGCTTTTATTGGCAATATCCTCATATTGGGCCTTTACTTCAGCAATAATGCTGTCGAGGTCGAGATTACGGTTGTTGTCCATGGACAAGACAACAGAAGTATCAGAAATTTGGGATTGTAACTCACGAATTTCCTATAATAAATATAAAATAAAAAAGAATATTAGAGCTATGCCAGGTCACATTCTGAACATACTGCTTTAACAAGATACTGTGCAGGGAAATTAACAGATGGGTTTTGTTCCTTACAAGTTTATTAAAAAAATATTTATATGTATATTTAAAGCAAAAATGAATATTGTATTTTTTACCAGTAGTATTAAAGAGATATTAAATTTATAATAAAATATGTCATTCAGACACAGCATATCATTTTAAAAATGCTTCCAATTTACTTATATTATCAATTATTCTTTGTTCTCATTGTATTCCTTGTTGAAGAGATACCTAGGTTGGTGCCTGGAGCAGTATTTGGCATGCTCTTGCAATTAATAACATTCTTGCAAAACTGCTGCCATATAGTGTTCCAGATATGTACATGCTCCCTGCTTTTCAACAACAGAAGTCAAAAGAACAAAAAAATGTGATGATAAAAGAAAATTAGAACGTTGTTTAACATTGCATGCTCTATCTTAATCATGAAAGAAAAAAAAATTGTGTTTTATGTCCCTTTAAATAAAAAAATTTGACACCCATATGAAAACCAAGGCTATAAACGCTAATACAAAAAATATTTACATAAACTTCAATTTTGGTATAAATTTAAAATATGGGCTTTGTAAGCTATTTACATTTCTTCAGATAAAGGGTTTACTCACCTCTTCATAAAGTTGTCGCAGGAAGTTAATCTCATCTGTCAGACCTTCCAGTCTGGCCTCTAGCTGTACCTTGTTCATGTAAGCTTCATCTACATCCTGAAACAATAGATAACGTTTAGGATTATTTATGCACAAGATAATGAACATTCTTGCCAATCCATTTACGGCTAATATTCATTGTGTTACGTAAATCTCTTACCTTCTTCAGCAGTACAAATTCATTCTCCATTTCAGTGCGCCTGTTAATTTCATCTTCATATCTGAAAAATTTGAATACAAAATGTATCAATACATTTTTGTTTGCTTAAAAGGGATACTGAAATCGAAATTTAACTTTCATGTTTCAGATAATTTACTTATGTGATCAAATTGATTTTATTCTTTTGTTATGCATAGTTAAAAAGCATACCTAGGTAGGTTTAGGTGCACTATTGGAAGCGATCTTATGATTACTGACTACATATTATAACTATTGTCATTGGCTCACCACATGTGCATTTATGCTTTGCATAATAATAAAGTGCTTTTGCACTTTTATGTCACTAAAACCAGTTGAAACTAATTGACTTTATTTTGAAGCTGATCTATTGCTTGGAAATTCATTCTCAAATACTGAAGAGCTCGGCTCTCAATACAGTCTATTCCCAGGAACATGGACACAGTACATGGACAAGTGTATGACAAACTGCATCTCCTGGGCATTTCATTATAGTTTAATTGTAAATCACTTTGGATTGAAAACTAAATAAAATGTGTTCAATGTGTTATCAATCATCACTTTAGGGTCGAGTTCAAATTTGGTTTCAAAAGGAATTACATTTGATTTAAGTTGTCAGCCTTTTTGTAGGCATATTTGAGTATAAAAAGGTGGTAGGTGAAAGAGTGGAGTGTAATCATTACTTTAAGATACAACTATTCAGCTAAATAATATTTGGCAGGACACTTGCTAATTTGTTTTCCAGACATGCAGCTCTGTTAAATGTATCCTTGGTTACCATTTAAGGTCACATGATTTGTCCAATCAGAAAAGGAAGAAGAAAAAATGATGTCAGATGCATGAATGTGTTTACTGAGCATGCAAACAGAAATGGAGATGCCCAAACATAGCAACATCACATCTTCTGCTTTATATAAAAAAAAGTTTAATCTGTTGCCAGAACAGGAAAGGATTTTATGAGGACATGCTCTAAAACACAGTAACTATCAGATGATTACAGTAAATACTTACTGGGGATCTACTATACATAAAGCATTTTGCCTAAACAGAATCAGATATTGTGCTTTTAAATGTTGTTTCTTCATCTCTTGCAATACCCAAAAGTGCTCCAACACTCAGCGGCTTGCTTAGAGCAGTGTTTCTCAACTGTGGTCCTCAAGTACCCCCAACGGGCCAGGTTTTCATTATAGCTGAACCAGTGCACAGGTGAAGTAATCAGCTGATCAGTTACACCATGGTTACTAACCCGCTCTCACCCATCAGCTGATTATTTCACCTGTGCACTGGTTCAGCTATAATGAAAACCTGGACTGTTGGGGGTAATTGAGGACTGCGGGTTGAAAAACAATGGCTTACCTGAGCAGGGGTTGTTTTGTCACAGAAACAATATGTTCAATAAAATGGTGTAAATGGAGCTATGACTTGAAGGCGCTTAAAAAATGACAACATTGTGGGAGTAATGGAATATGATCTATAGTATAAAGGTGGGGAGGACTCAATCAATATTATCAGCATATCAAGGATTTATGACACTTTTTAACTGTTGGTATTGTATCATAATATTTAAATGGACATTAAATCATTTTTAGATATACCGCGTAAATCAGCAATTAAGTGCCACATTGCAAAACATCTGCTTAAAAATATAAAAGGTTTGCAATGTATTTTAGCTGTCACTCTTTAGCAAAATATGCATTGTTTTGCAGTCCACAGACATAAACATTAAAAAGCTTCTTGAATAATTGTATCTTATCTCTGCCAATGAGGGACAGATAATGACACTGAGCAAACAGTCATTGTGTGGATTAGAATGTTGCAGGATCAGTATTCAAGATCCTGCAAGAGATACTCTAGCATATTGGGGTAACAGTGGAAAATTCAGTTTTAAATATTGTTAGATATGTTTACCACCCATTTTTAAAATGTTTTTTCCATGTACTCACTTGTTCTTGAAATCTTCTACCAAGCCCTGCATATTTCCTAGCTCAGACTCCAAACGGACCTTCTCTTGACCAAGAGAGTCCAGTTGGCGGCGCAGATTATTGATGTATGCTTCAAACATGCCGTCGATGTTACTGCGAGTTGTCTTCTGGTTCTGCAGAAGTTGCCATTTGGTCTCTAGCATCTTGTTATTCTGTTCTAGGAAGCGTACCTGTTGATAGATAATGCAATAAACTTTAATATTTATTTTTTAGCAGAAACTTATTTAGAGTAGATAACTAATTTAAAATTAAATAGAACAAGTAAAATAGTGTGTTTTACAGTAGCTGGGTTAGCAAATGTTTTATTTTCCTGAAAATGACATACAAAAAAAATAAAAAATAAAAGTTTGGTTTATTGATTGAAGGGTATCACAATCTGCAGTACTAGATACTTCCTCTACCTCAAAAACAAGTACCTGATTTGTTCCTGTCCTTCCACCTTTTAAGATATTTAAATTGAATTATATTAGACACAAATATGTGCATTCTAGATTTATTTTTAATATATGATAGCAGTAATGTACTCCAAATGTAACTAGCAAATAATATTAAACAGATATTGCAATTACAAAGTTTGCACACAGTCTGTAATATTAAATCTAGGGGAATACTGGGTCATGCTAGCTATGTTGTGTACTTAGTGTGAACAAATTATTTGTGCACAAGATAAACTGACACTGACTGCAATGAAAGGGACTGTTTCATTGCCCTATAAGGTAATTTCAGCAGGTGACTTCACCCCACCAGCCCCTCCCACCAAGTAAAGAAACAAAGGTATTAAATAAGCGCCCTGACTGCTGCCATTAGCCTGGTCATCATATACAGGCAGAAATCAGGTGATAACACACCCCCTCACATAGAGACATTTGTATGTATGAAGATTTCTAGGCTAACGCCTGGAATTTATCTTCTTATAGAGGAAAATGAAAGAGCAAATAAGATAAGGTGGCGACAAGTTTTAAAAAGGTTTAAAGTTACAAATAAAAAAACTGAAATACACTGTGCAAATTGTGCAAAATTAGACATATGTGAATGTACTTGCATTGAATGAATATTCTTTACATAATTCATATTAAATAATTGTATATTTTAAATGCAAACCTTTATTTACCTATTGCTAGGACAGGGGCACAATGCAGGTAATCTCTCCTTAGTTGAACGAATTTTACAATACTTTGATTTTTAAGCAATGCTATTCTTCTATCAGCAAATGTGTACACATATAGATCATTGAAGGGGGGGGCGGGGGCACATTGCATAGTGTTAGCTCTTGTGCACACTAAAATAATTGTACGTCCAAATCATTGCTCAATTTAAATATATAATATCAATTGATAAATTAAATATTTGAGTAGCTCTTGGTTTGATTAGTAGTTCTAAAATGTGCTCATTGGTCATAAGAGTGTTAAAAAAATTCAATATGGCCCCTGACGTGAAAAGGTTAAAGGGACAGTATACAACAATTTTCATATAACTGCATGTAATAGACACTACTACTGTATAAAGAATAATATGCACAGATACTGATATAAAAATCCAGTATAAAACCGTTTAAAAACTTAGAAGCTTCCAGTTTAGCTCTATTTAACAGGTTACTGGAGCACCCACTGTAAGTGGGAAATATCAGACACCCTCCCCTTCCTTTGCATATGAAAAGACCCTTTACACAAACAGAAGCAAGCTGGAGTAGGTATATGTTGGTATTCTCCTAAAACTTTGGGGCTTGGTTAGGAGTCTGAAAATCAGAGCAATGTTATTAAAAAAAAAAAAAGAAAAACTATAGATTAAAAAAAACTTTATGGGCTAAATAAATAGATAATCTACAAAACATTTATGCAAAGAAAAAAACGAGTGTATAATGTCCCTTTAAATACCCCTGTTTTCACCCCTTGCATTACAAAGTGGCTGCAAATATGATAAAAATGCATCACAGCAGTGGGGTTAATATTTCCTTGGCTAATTATTGAACGAATCTGCTGCAGTATAAGATAACAAGCATTACTTGTTTTCTATGTAACCTTATGTTTTTTCATACTACAGCTAGTATATTATAAATTCACAAGGATTATTGTCCGGGACAGGCAGGATCTACAAAAGCAAACAATTTGCAGTTTCCTCTACCTTATTATGCTCAACCTACTGTATGCCATGCACAAAATGCATGCTAGGATAAAGTGATACTCTAAAACACCATTTAGACGAGCTAAACAAGCTATGTCTTGAGAACATTCAAAATCCATTTGTTTTGTATATTAACTTTAATTTAAGATTATATTGTTTTCATATATAAATATATTTTTTCTTTAAAAAAAAGTCTAGAAACCAAACTACATATATAGGCTACAATAATGTATAATTCTGTTATTTATTAGGATATTGGGCTGTAAATGAAGACAAAAAAAATCACTACCTCCCATACTGTAAACAGATAATATAAAAAGGTTCTGCAGGTGCAGCAGCTGTTGCAAAAATCGTTTATGGCCTATAATACGCACCATTTTTATCTATAACAATTATTTATAACTTCATGGTACCTTTTCTTTGTCAGCTTTATTTAAAATATATATTACACTACATAGATTTCTAAAATAATTTGGGGGTAAATAAAATCACACCTGGCAGCCAATCACTACACGCTATAGGCAAACTGGCACAGTACTTTATAAAATAAATGAATCTGTAGACAAGATTCACCTACATTAGGAGAGGTACATTTATAGTTTCATTATCTGTAATAATTTGAACTAAAAAGATTACGACAGTCACAGACCTAACAAAAAAAAAACCCAGGTATAGTTTATAAGTAATGGCTAGGGCAACTAGAAAAGAGCATCTGGCACTCTGCCCATCTTATAACGGTGGGAACAGTTTGGCAATCTCTTTCAGTCTGAGCCCTGGGTCATCATAACTTGGCTGTGCCTTTCATCTATCATAGAGTTGTATGTGATCATGAAAAGTACAGTGACTGCAGGAGAGTGGGCCCTTGTCCCTCCCACCTTGGGGCAGAAGCAGGTAACGCTTACCTTGTCGATGAATGAAGCAAACTTGTTGTTTAAGGTTTTGATCTGCTCCTTTTCTTGGTTCCTTACATGTTGGATATTGGGGTCAATCTCTAGGTTGAGAGGTGCCAGCAGGCTCTGGTTGACACTAACAGAGGTGATCCCAGCTGGGGAGTTTCCACCATAGCCCGATCTGTACCCGCTGCCAAAGCGAGAACCTCCATAGCTAGAGCCCAAGCTGAAGGCTGCGGTGCTGGCTCTGGCACCCCCGGAGCCTCCGCTGTAAGAATAACTGCTGAAGCCAGCGGGGCGTTGTGGGGCGCTGGAGGAGCTACGGTAGGTCACTTTGCTAACTTTGATAGACATGATTACAATGCAAGCGGTTGAGAGTGGGCTGAGGAGACACTAGTAGTGCTGGCACAGGACAGATTCCCAGCGCCGGGAGCGGCTCGCTTATATTATGAGTAAGGGAGCAGGGGGGGCAGCACCTGAGTGGCTGGGCAGGCGAGGGCGTGGTTACCACCTGCCCGCGACGGGCATTGCTAGGCTTACTCCTGTACCGCCAGGGGGCGCGCCCGAATAACGCAGAGGCTATGCTGTCCCCAGAGCTGACAGGGCAGGGAAATGCTGGAAGCCTTTCACTGCCTAACCTCGATTCACCCACACAAACCAGGGCGGGGATGCACTCTGGCCCCGGTAGAGCGGAGGGGCGAGGATGGGAAGAAGAGGCAGGAATGTGCCTTTACATGGATAGTATAGAGAACGGAAGCACCTGTCACAAAGGCAGTAGACAATGACTGTAGGTTTTAATGATGATTTAGCTCATCATTCTTCAGAATGTGTAGTCTGGAGTCTAGCAATGAAAAAAGAAATGTAACACAGTATTTGCCTGGCTCGTCATAACGTTTGTTTTGGAACAAGTGGTTGAAGTTTTAGACTGCAAAAAATGTCAGAAACCTTCAATGTTGTGTATGTGTAGTATACATATATAATATATAAATTAATTATAAAAAGATAGAACACCAGAGTACCAATGTTCAGTAAAACCCAGGGTGCTGCAGAGATTATCCATATCCTTAAAGGGATAGTAAACCCCCAAAAAATATTTTGTGATTCAGATAGAACACAATTTTAAACAACTTTACAATTTACTTCTATTATCAAATTTTCTTCATTCTCTTGTTATCATTTGCTGAAGGAACAGCATTGCACTACTGTCAGCTTGCTGAACACATCTAGTCAGCCAATCACAAGAGACAAATGTGTGCAGCCAGGCACCAATTAGCAGCAGCTCCCACTAGTATAGGATAAGTGCGTATTATTTTTCAACAAGGGATACGAAGAGAACGAAGCACATTTGAAAATAGAAGTGAATTTAAAACTGTCTTAAAATTACCTACTCTATATGAATCATACAAGTTTATTTTTTACTTTCCTATCCCTTTAATAAAGAGAGCACTCACTGGGAATTATTTTTCAATATTTTGTAACAAATATTGAAAAAGAATTCCCAGTGAGTGTTCTCTTTTATTAAGGATATATATATTTATATATATCCAAAGTAAAGGCACTCACTGGTCTTTTAATAGAACATTGCGTTTATTTTACAAAATTAAAACAGACATAACGTTTTGGTGCTCCTCTCGCACCTTTGTCAAATGTCATGCAAGGGTTCAAACTTTGGATTAATGCTACTACTGAAGTGCACCCTGGCACAAGACTGTGCTTATCCTGTTCAGATTATATATATATATATATATATATATATATATATAGGGATTTTTTATGCCAACTCATAACAGGTAATATTTGTAATAATCATATAAATACTATAGTTTTCACAAGAGGGGGCTATAAAATACATCAAACATTGTAAATTATTTTGTCCCTTTGCTTTTCTCAAAGTTACTGAGCAGATTATATCAATGAAAAACCAGTGAGTACCGGCACCTTTTCTTTTACAAAAAAGCACTGTATATATATATATATATATATATATATATATATATATATATATATATATATATATAAAGGTCAAAGAGAGCACTCGTCGTTTTCAAAAGTGTCCAATTTATTCCATGTGAACGTTTTCGGGGAGTGACCCCGTCACCAGACAAAACCAAGCATAACAATCAAGTGTACTTACCAAACAGTGGCAATATATGTGCTGATATTATGCAGACCGCCATCCCCCCCGTGTGCACGCTGCTCTGAAACCGGAAGTGACGGTTGACGTCATCACCTGGAGTTCCGGCGGCCTGCCTACTTGCTATTGGACCATTGTTTGTAAACAAAGAGGTTACCATAGTGATCTAAAAAGACAACAGAAATGTAACTTAAATGGGCATTATAGTGATGCCAAAAAGAAAAGAAAAGCGGTATAATTATTTGTGAATTCCGCTTAGTGTAAAGTACGTGTTTGTCTTATAGGGTGAACTATAGTAAGTGTGCATGTAAAAGGTAAAAGTCTAGTACCGGAATATGACTATAGGGCAGACTATAAGAGAATATAGTGCTAGCTAAGGGGGAACAAGTAAGGAAAAGCAGTAGAATGGAAATAGAAAGAAATTAAAGGTAAAAACAAAAGGTAGAAGAAGAGGGAAATGGGCCGTTAACAGATATTGTATAGTATATGGCTACGGCTCATCTAGTCTATAGGAATAATGCCGTATTGACCATACCATTAAGGGTAACTATTAGATTCTATGCGGGTGTACTAAATAAATAATAAATGGGCCCAGAAATGAAGAAAAAACTAAAAAAACGGGAAAGAGAATTATTATTATTATCAGGTATTTGTAGAGCGCCAACAGATTCCGCAGCGCTGTAAACATAGTCGGTGTACAGGATAGCTTTAGTAGGGGTCAAGTGGGTAGAGGGCCCTGCCGAGAGTTTCACTGTTGTAGTCGGCTCTTATGAAGCGATCTGTAAACAGCTGGGCCCATAGGCTTACAATCTAAGGGGTTCAAGGGGAAAGCAATGGCGTTAGGAAAGGTTAGTGTTGGTTGTATGCATCCCTGAATAGTAGAGTTTTTAGGGAGTGCTTGAAGCTGTTAAAACTAGGGGAGAGTCTTATGGAGCGAGGCAGGGAATTCCACAAGATGGGGGCCAGTCTGGAGAAGTCCTATAAACGTGAATGTGAGGAAGTAACAAGAGAGGAGGAGATCCTGAGCTGATCGAAGGGGACAGAAGGGAGAGTATCTAGAGACAAGTTCTGAGATGTAGGGGGGAGCAGTGCAGTTGAGAGCTTTATATGTCAGGGTGAGGATTTTATGTTTAATCCTAGAGGCAAGAGGAAGCCAGTGAAGGGATTGGCAGAGAGGTGCAGCAGATGAAGAGCGACGAGTAAGGAAGATGAGCCTGGCAGAGGCATTCATAATGGATTGTAAAGGAGCTATGCGGCAGCTAGGTAGACCAGAGAGGACGGAATTGCAGTAGTCGAGACGGGAAAGGATGAGAGAGTGGATTAAAATCTTGGTTGTATCTTGTGTAAGGAAATGTCTAATTTTAGCAATGTTTTTAAGGTGGAAGCGGCAGGCTTTAGCCAAGGACTGAATGTGAGGAGTGAAGGAAAGATCTGAGTCAAGTGTGACCCCAAAACATCGGGCGTGCGGGGTAAGGGTAATGATGGAATTATCAACAGTTATAGAAATTTTGGGGGTGGAGACATTGGAAGAAGGGGGAAAAATAAGGAGTTCAGTTTTGGAGAGATTTAGCTTAAGGTAGTTAGAGGACATCCAATATGAGATGTGAGAAAGACAGTTAGTGGCACGGGTTAGTAAAGAAGGAGGTAGGTCTGGTGCAGAGAGGTAGATTTGGGTGTCATCGGCATACAAATGGTATTGAAACCCATGGGACTTTATTAAGGAACCTAGTGACAACGTGTAGATTGAAAAGAGAAGGGGACCAAGGACAGAGCCTTGAGGTACCCCAACAGAAAGTGGTAACGGGGCAGAGGATGTTCCGGAGAAGGCTACACTAAATATACGGTTAGTCAGATAGGAAGAGAACCACGAGAGAGCTGTGTCACAGATGCCGAAGGATTGGAGGGTTTGGAGCAGAAGAGGGTGGTCAACAGTGTCAAAGGCTGCAGACAGGTCAAGGAGGATAAGCAGAGAGAAGTGGCCTTTGGATTTTGCTGTAAGCATTGGTAACCTTGATAATTGCTGTCTCTGTAGAGTGATGGGAACGAAATCCAGATTGCAGTGGGTCAAGAAGGGAGTTTAGTGTAAGGAAATGGAATAGACGTGTGTAAACTAGCTTTTCGAGGAGCTTTGAGGCAAGAGGGAGTAGGGAAATAGGGTGGTAATTGGAAGGGGAGGTTGGATCAAGGGAAGGTTTTTTGAGGATAGGTGTGACCAGTGCATGTTTTAGAGATGAGGGAAATATACCAGTGCTGAGGGAGAGGTTGAAAATGTGTGTGAGTATGGGGGTGAGGGTAGAAGAGAGGGAGGGAGGAAGAGAAGAAAATATATGAAGCTACTATCCAGGGTAAATCAGTGGGGGTAAGGCCACTATATAGGGTAGCTTAGAGGGATAGTGAGGACAAATTGGGAGAAGGAAGGATACTAGACTCAAAAGGGCCCCATGATCTCTGGGCTGTGTTAAAGTGATTAGGGCTATGCTAGAATGATTAAGAAATGTGGGCATCTATAGGCTAACGCTGTTAGAAGGGAACCCTACTGGCGGGTACATTATATCCAATGATGATATTTATAATGATATTTATAATAGCTAAGAGGGGCTAAGAGGGACCCATCTTATGTATGTATTAAATAGGCTAATGGCTATATTGGCATTGGGGTTATAAATAACAGTGCCAGTCCAATTACGTATTAAGTCCTTTTGGGACCAGAGTATCCAGTTCATATGTCCATCTAGCCTCAGGTTGGAGGAGGAGTTTCCCTCTATCACCTCATCTGGTGAGTGGGGGGACATGATTTATAAGTATGTATCTTAGATCTTTTACTGTGTGTCCTTTTAGCAGGAAATGCCTTGCCACCGGGTGGTCCGATTGGCCCCTGACGATCGCTGTCCTGATCGCTGACCGGTGGTTAGCCATTCTCGTGCGGAGGTTGTCTATTGTTTTGCCTACATAGAATAGGCCACAGGTGCAATGTAGCAAATAGACCACATACGGGATGGTACATGTCAGTCTATGCTTGTGATAGTATCTCTTTCCCCTCTGTGGGTGAGTGAAATAGGTGCCTGTAGTTAACCCGTTGCAAATATTACAACCCCTACAGCGGTAACATCCCAGTCTTACCTGTAGCCAGTTAGCTTTCTGGTAGCTGTGGATCGGGTCTGTTTGTACCAGACTATCTCTGAGCGATCTTGCTTTTCTAAATCCCACCCTGGGGACCTGCATGTTTATTAATTGGAGATTGTTGTCTGTTGCTAATATCTGCCAGTTTTTCTGTAATATCTTGGACATCCCCTGTTTGTCCTTTGTGTACATGGTTACAAAGGACATGCGGATCCCTACATCAGCCCTTTCCTCTCTGTCACCTCCTTCCAAATGTTGTACTTTGATTTTCTGCAGCTCCTTGGCTGGGTATCCTCTGTCTTCAAATCTGCTTTGCATCTCATTGAGCTGTGTGATGGTATTCAAGTGTTCTGTATTATTCCTTATCACTCTCTTCAGTTGCGAGATGGGCAGAGCTCATTTGAGGGCTGGAGGGGGACAGCTAGTGTAATGGAGGATCTAGTTTCGATCTGTGGTCTTTCTAAATAGTGTAGACTGTATGGTTCCATCCTTTTTGTATAGTCTAAGATCCAAGAAGTCCACCGTCTCTGTGCTATAGTTGATCTTGAACTTCAAGGCTGGACATACCATGTTCAATGCCTTGTATCACTTGAGTAGTTCTTCTTAGCCCCTCTTAGCTATTATAAATATCATTATAAATATCATCATTGGATATAATATACCCACCAGTAGGGTTCCCTTCTAACAGCGTTAGCCTATAGATGCCCACATTTCTTAATCATTCTAGCATAGCCATAATCACTTTAACACAGCCCAGAGATCATGGAGCCCTTTTGAGTCTAGTCTCCATCCTTCTCCCAATTTGTCCTCACTATCCCTCTAGGCCACCCTATATAGTGGCCTTACCACCACTGATTTACCCTGGATAGTACCTACATTTATTTTCTTTTCTTTACCGTTTTTTTAGTGTTTTCTTAATTTTTGGGCCCATTCATTATTTATTTATTTATTATTTAGTACACCCGCATAGAATCTAATAGTTACCCTTAATGGTATGGTCAATACAGCATTATTCCTATAGACTAGATGAGCGGTAGCCATATATTATACAATATCTGTTAACGGCCCATTTCCCTCTTCTACCTTTTGTTTCTACCTTTCATTTCCTTTTATTTCTATTCTACTGCTTTTCCTTACTTGTTCCCCCTTAGCTAGCACTATATGCTCTTATAGTCTGCCCTATAGTCATATTCCAGTCCTAGACTTTTACTTTTATTTTTTACACGCCTTTTTTCCGACTGGGAGTTCCGCTGCACAGCTGATTGCAGATTAAATATGTCCTGATGAAGGCCTGAATGAGGGCCGAAACGTCGACCATGTTTTGTTGATATTACGAATAAAGAAAAAATTGGTTGTATTTACAACCCCTGAGAGTGCCCTTCTATACATGGATCTACATACTTATTTTTTTTGAGGATTGCACCCACGTCTATTATACACCACCCAGGTTGGAGTCCTGGGCCACAGGCTAATTGAAACAGTATATATATATATATATATATATATATATATATATATATATATATATATATATCATAGCATGTTGCCAAGCACTCCGTCCTTTTAGACACGGGTGCAATCCTTAAATCCATCATATAAATCACTATTCATAGAAGGGCACTCACAGGATTTAAAACAAAAACATCTTTATTCTTCAATTTTGTTAGAAAAGGTTTACGTGTTGATGTTTCAGCTCTATTTTTGGTTTTAAATCCTGTGAGTGCCCTTCTATGAATGGTGATATATATATATATATATATATATATATATATATATATACCGTATTTTTCGCTCCATAAGACGCACCTAACCATAAGACGCACCTAGTTTTTAGAGGAGGAAAACAAGAAAAAAATATTCTGAATCAACTTACACCCTCTCCCTCACATTCTCAAACACACTCACATTCTCAAGCACACTCAGAGGGCCCCAAAACAACTAAGAGAGGGAGGAGGAGTAGAGCAAAATATGGAATTGAGACAACCTAGGTACATGTTGAGGGAATACAAGACATACAACAGGAGGAAACATTACTAAGGAATCTATCCTCCTATCAGATTACTAATAAATAGAATGCAAAGTTTTAAATTATGGCTTGAGATTTGTGCATTCCATACATTTTAATTTGATTTAAAATATTTTGGATAAAAATACATTTATATGGAATTTGACTTTCATTAAGTTTTTGACACACAACAGGAAGATAGTTTGACGCTCAGATAAATGGACCCTCTGTGAAGTTTAATTGCTGACATTAATACTCTGCCAACTGTTGGGGGACTTGATTTCAAATCATGCAGTTGTAACAGCTTGAAGCAGATGCCAGGGCAAGAATCTACACACAGATCCCGTTGTAATCGTGAATGCCACAACTCCAGTAAGAAATATTGTTTGCTGATTTTTATACTAGTGATTGCCAGGAGGGAAAGACTACAGTTGTGTCACAGTTTAATTTCCCCTAAAGTCCGAGCGGTGTCCGGCGAGAGCTTGTACACTAGCAACACACACAGCAATCACTGTAAATATTGACAAGCTTCCTTGCCAGAAGTAGGAAAGGTGCAGGAGTTGCAGCATATCCGGTAACCTTCAGCAGGAGAGCAATCGCAATACAGCGGGAAAGGCACTCACTATCTTTCCCCCTACTTTTACCCCTACTGCACCGGACCGGTCAAATTGCCAATACATGAGATTTTAAAGAATCAGGAATATTTACACTTGTATTGGCAATTTGACCGCTCCGGTGCAGTGCTAGCCCACAGGAGGGCTAAAAGTATGGGGAAAATTGCTTGGATTCAGTAATGTAATTGCATTACAGACATTACTGAATCTGATTACTTATTAGCAAGCTCAATGTTTTATAAGTTCTCTGCTCGCCATTCGCCAGAGCAGAGCACTTATAAAATTTAGAGCCCGCTGATAAGTAATCAGATTTAGTACTTTCTGTAATGCAATATTGTGCCAGACAGACCTTAAACATGCCCCAAATAAGTAGTCTAAACTTACAATAAGATGTTCCGCACCAGCTCCGTTTATCCAGGCCACAGCACCCTCCACATATGAGGTGCTATCTCAACTGCCTCTTGGTGCGCGGGAATAATTTGTTTGTGCGCGGTGTCAATCAAATCAATGTTCTGCCCCGCTCACTAGAGGGAACATTTCCCCTGCACTTGGTGATTTGGCTCCAGGGCACACACACATTCGCTCCATAAGACGCACAGACATTTCCCCTTACTTTTAAGGGGAGAAAAAGTGCGTCTTATGGAGCGAAAAATACGGTATATATATATATATATATATATATATATATGTGTGTGTGTGTGTGCTTAAATGATGGAAAGAGCTAAGTGTTTATCTACACAATTTTTTTGCCTCCCCCTGGGGGTTGAAAGGGGGTGCCCAGCTGATCCTCTTGCATCCTCCCCAAGTGAACCTTGGGGTATGAGGTTTACAAGGGGGATTTGCCCCCCTTGAACCACCCAGACAGAGGTAAAAAAGATAGTGAAGATTGGGGAATTACAGTGCATTGTATATATGTTTGATGCAGTGACTCAATGAAACGCATGCACTCTGAGGGGATATATGATCTTACATCGGGCTTTACCCACAGCCGATTGGGTAATGTCCATTTTACCCGTGTAATCCTAAGATTACCCAATATCTGACTTCACCCATAACATATATATATATATATATATATATATATATATATATATATATATATATACAGTTGCAAAAAAAGTATGTGAACCCTTTGGAGTGATATGAATTTCTACACAAATTGGTCATAAAATGTGTTCTGATCATCATCTAAGTCACAACAATAGACAATCACAGTCTGCTTAAACTAATAACACACAAAGAATGAAATGTTGCCATGTTTTTATTGAACACACCATGTAAACATTCACAGTGCAGGTGGAAAAAGTATGTGAACCCTTGGATTTAATAACTGGTTGAACCTCCTTTGGCAGCAATAACTTCAACCAAACATTTCCTGTAGTTGCAGATCAGACGTGCACAATGGTCAGGAGTAATTATTGACCATTCCTTTTTACAGAACAGTTTCAGTACAGCAATATTCTTGGGATGTCTGGTGTGAATCGCTTTCTTGAGGTCATGCCACAGCATCTCAATCGGGTTGAGGTCAGGACTCTGACTGGGCCACTTCAGAAGGTGTATTTTCTTGTGTTTAAGCCATTCTGTTGTTGATTTACTTCTATGCTTTGGGTCATTGTCCTGTTGCAACACCCATCTTCTGTTGAGCTTCAGCTGGTAGACAGATGGCCTTAAGTTCTCTTGCAAAATGTCTTGATAAACTTGGGAATTCATTTTTCTTTCAATGATAGCAATCCGTCCAGGCCCTGATGCAGCAAAGCAGCCCCAAACCATGATGCCCCAACCACCATACTTCACAGTTGGGATGAGGTTTTGATGTTGATGTGCTGTGCCTCTTTTTCACCACACATAGTGTTGTGTGTTTCTTCCAAACAACTCAACTTTGGTTTCATCTGTCCACAGAATATTTTGCCAGTACTGCTGTTGAACATCAAGGTGCTCTTGTGCAGCAAGAAAACGTGCAGCAATGTTTTGTTTGGACAGCAGTGGCTTCCTCTGTGGTATCCTCCCATGAAATCCATTCTTGTTTAGTGTTTTACGTATTGTAGATTCGCTAACAGGGATGTTAGCATTTGCCAGTGACTTTTGTAAGTCTTTAGCTGACACTCTAGGATTCTTCTTCACCTCATTGAGCAGTCTGCGCTGTGCTCTTGCAGTCATCTTTACAGGACGGCCACTTCTAGGGAGAGTAGCAGCAGTGCTGAACTTTCTCCATTTATAGACAATTTGTCTTACTGTGGACTGATGAACAGCAAGGCTTTTGGAGATACTTTTATAACCCTTTCCAGCTTTATGCAAGTCAATAATTCTTAATCGTAGGTCTTCTGAGAGCTCTTTTGTGCAAGGCATCATTCACATCAAGCAATGCTTCTTGTGAAAAGCAAACCCAGAACTGGTGTTTGTTTTTTATAGGGCAGGGCAGCTGTAACCAACACCTCCAATCTCATCTCATTGATTGGACTCCAGTTGGCTGACATCTCACTCCAATTAGCTCTTGGAGATGTCATTAGTCTAGGGGTTCACATACTTTTTCCACCTGCACTGTGAATGATTACATGGTGTGATCAATAAAAACATTCTTTGTGTGTTATTAGTTTACGCAGACTGTGATTGTCTATTGTTGTGACTTAGATGATGATCAGATCACATTTTATGACCAATTTGTGCAGAAATCCATATCATTCCAAAGGGTTCACATATATATATATGTTATGGGTAAAGTCATATAATTATAGGGAAATTGTACACTAGATTTTTATTTGCATAAATGTAGATGACCCATTTATATAGCCCCTCTGTGATTGTTTTTGTAACAATGTATAGTTTTGTATATTTTTTAATAACATTGTGCTGATTTTCAGACTCCTAACCATGCCCCAAAATATCAGATGTAGCCCCAAGTCTACAGACCCCTGCTGCTGTTGTTTGTGTAATCTGTTTTTTCATATGCAGGGCAGGGGGGACGTGTATGTTCTTTCAGCTTTCTCAGCCCTTTTCACTAGGTGTCCAAGCCTAGCCTGATCAATAGTGTTAAACTGGGAGTTTCTAAGCAAGTTTTTAAAATGTTTTATACTGGATTTTTAGATTAATATCTCTGCATATTCTTCTGTATAGCAATGTCTATTACATGTAGTTATATGAAAATTGATGTACACAAGCTCATTAAACACTGTATTGTATAAGATCTGCATATGAAATATACGTTTAAAAACATTTATAATCTGATATTTTGTTAACAAAATGTTTATTTTCCTTTCCAAACACACAGCCTAGCAAGCATGTGCGCTATCTTGCTTGTTGTGACTACATGGATATAAACAAGCACCTGCACTGATCAAGCAAACACGAAAGTTGGGAATTCTTCAAATGTACCTCAGCTTCCATAAGGGTAGTAAAGAAAAGTCAGAGGTCAATTACAAAAAAGCAGGCAAACAAAACCTAAAGTATATAGCAAATATGTATTTTTATTATGTATACATTTATAAACAAAGTAATCATTTTTTATATATTTAATTATTTCATAAATGAATGTGCACATTGTATATGGGATTTTGAGTGTTATTTTAATAGGTAAATTGAGTAAAATATTATGCAATGCAAATTTTCAAGAGGTTGGGCATAAAAAAAAACATAGCTATAATAGTATCAGTGTAGGTACATGTAAATACAATATATTGTAGTCTGTAACTGTAAACCATGTATTTAGTGGTCATACAAGCATTCTAATCTCATCTGAAATGAACATCAGTGCATTTGAAATGGGATTAGAAGCACTTTGCAATATACTTATAAATTATTGAGCTGTCACTGCTTTAATGTTTACTGTGCACACATCAAGCAAAGCATACTTCAGTATGCTGTGTGTGCATACATTCTAAGATTTTGCTTGCTCAGAGTACAAGAGGTGACACAATACACGTCATCACCAGCACTTTTAGCAGATATAATCACAGAACAAAATGGATGGGTGTGACTTATGGCTTAATGACAAAGGGTTGTATGCACATTAAATGTTATAGTAAAAATAAGTACTGCTGTGTAATTAAAATATCATATTTTTTCCTATAATTATTTACAGTATATACATGCCATTAACACTAATGAGTATTAGCTTTAGTTGCATAGTTGTATAGTCAGTGAAGGTTTAGCACATTATCACACACTTTGTATATTTTTTGTCATTCATGTATTAAAATATAATTTTCCAGTTAAAGTCCTAAGTTAATTGATTTTATATTAATAAACCTAAAGGGACACTTCATTTATATCCTTGTATTACACAGAACATAATTACCCCTGTTAGACTGTTAAAAGCACATATGAAATTTATATGTAACAAACCATTAATGCTTGCTCACTTACACTCCTGCTGCCCATTTATCTCAAGCATTTGTTTTCATCTATGGCTTGGAGGGCAGAACAACCAATGAGAAGCTATATTTCTCGCCCAATTGAATAAAACCAGGGTATTCTCTCACCGCCCCTGCTTTAGGGACTGTGTTATGTTTGGCAATTTTTAATTTTCACTGTAATGATAAATATATATATATTTCTTTTTTTCCAGTTACTTTCAATTATCGTTTCATATATAGTCAGGAAAGTTATATGCAATTTGTCATAGCCATATAATATGTGAAATATATTTAATCACTTCAGTTTAGTGTCTGATGTACGTCTTACAGTTCAACTGTAGCGCCTGTACATGTATAAGCATTGCAGTATATCATGAGAAATGTTTTTTTTTTAAATTTTGTGCAAAGAATGAAATGTTTTGGCTTTGATTAAAATTATTACTAAACTTTATTTACAGGACTGGCAAGTGGAATGTGACTACTGATTCAAAAAAGTTTGGACACATCTAATGAATGTAAACTGTGGCTCAGTTATCAAGTTTCTGAACATTTATATTACAAGTTATACAGTAGACTAGATTCATAGATGCTTGCGAAGTTGCCATCCATATTGTGAAGGCCAGATCATGACATTTTTTGAATAGCGCTTCACCTATGTTTTCTACATAGTTCTTCCATTTACATATATAGATTCATAAAGTGCCTAATAAATGAAATATCACTTGTTTCATGTAAATGTTTTTATGTGTAAAATATTTGCAAGTCTGAGGTGTCTGCTATGGTTGTCACCTGTCAGGTAATGACCTGGACAGTTTGGGTTTCCATTTGTGTAACCGGGTTTGAAGCCGAGTCAGGCCCAACATTCAAATGTCCGGGTTTTGGTGGGAAACAGCCACAGCCAAGAAAGGTAAGTTTGTGCATTAGCAACATACTGCACAAGCCTACAGTTATCTCTCTCTTGCATATGTGTGTGTCTTTGTGTGGGAATATGTCTGAGTGTAGGAGTGTATCTTTGTGTGAAAGTGTCTTTGTGTCGTAGAGTGTGTGTTTCTTTGTGTGTTTCCAGTGGCGGCTGGTGAATTTTTAAGATGGTGGTGCACAAGACCCCGCCCCTTTGAGAACGCCCCACCCCTCGAATGGCCCCACCCATTTGAACCAAAACCTAAACTCTTGAATTTGATTATATATATGTACTGGTCTGATAAACACTATTTATACATATCTTACTTACATTACATATATAATATCTTTATAACAGCAGCATGCTCTTGCCTTACACCTCTTCTATTCTATTCAATATTGCAAGTATGCGCCGAAAGAAGAGCAGTATGAGAGCGTGCTGCTGTAAAAAAAATGTGTCTGTGTATGTGTCTGTGTGTAGTAGTAGTAGTGTTTATGTGTGTGTGTGTATATGTGTGTATGTGTCTGTGCGTAGTAGCAGTAGTGTTTATATGTGTGGGTATCTTTTATAGCCATAATATTTTTTGTCAGGGTATAACACACATACACACACACTTTCATTATTTATTTTGTCCCCTTTTCCTGCATTGTGAAATTTCCAATTTTCCTGAGTTTCTATGAAGTAATGGGTACTTCCATGTTAAAAAGTAGTTATCCTTTGTCTAGTCTCTTCTACTGAGGACAATTGAAGACAAAAAGTGTGCAAATGAAAACTTTTAAAATATAGCAATGCTAAAAAAGTGTTTTAAAATGATAAAATTACTTTAACATTTGTATATTCCACAAACCATTGTTTGCACAGTTGCACACTCTATGTCCCTAATTGCCCTCAGCAGAAAAGATTAGATAAGAGAAACCTAGGTTTTAACATGGCAGTGCCTAATTCTTTAAAGAAGCTAACATTTTATACATAGTTCTTAAAATTTAAACTGGTATTTTAAAGATACATCTACATATTCCTAAGGTAACCTTTGCTTTCATTATATCTTCATTATATCTTCAGTAAAATAAATGTTAGAAAAAAAATAAGAAAAATGCATACATTTTTAGTAAAACAAATGTAAAATTAAAAATAAAATATTTTGGGTGTGTCCACAAAGCTTTTAGCTAATTTTTGTATATATAGATGACAACCTTTGACTTTAATTGTTAACATTTCGCAAGACACACAAATGTATGTACATATGCAGACAGTCACACAAAAACGCATATACATACTAACACATTCTAAGTTTGATGAACATTTGTCTTTACACTTTCAATCAACAATCTGAGCTAAGCAATTAATTTTGAAGCAGGCCTCTTGTAATACACTTGTAAGGGAGATAACATTTCCCACCATGCATGCATAGATTCTATTCTTAGTAAGCTAAGATGGTTAATGAGTAATTTGCTTCCTTTAACACAAAACAGACCCTCAGAAAACGAAAACCATTTCTTGCTTAAGCTCTTGACAGCTCTGAAAATAACTGTAGGCAGCTGCCATATACATATTTTATCCCCATGATTATTTGCAGTTCTGAGAACATTCATACTGAATAAAGTTATTTACAAGTGCCCTTTGCCTGTGCTTTTCATGCGTTGCATGTGTCAGAAGAAAGGTTAGGTTGAGGACAAGCCAAGGTAGGAAATTATGGCGCCATATATATCGATAGAAACACATTAAAACAGTTTTTATTCTAAAGCCATAGTACCTGCTCTGTATGAACAAAGATCCTCTCCTGACAGCCTCCTCTTCCGCCCACACAAGTAAGGCCAAGTCCGCCTAGCTCAGACGCTGCAAAAGTAGTTGTGTAGTTTATGGCGTAACTGTTACGCCCCTGCCTCCTCTCCTCCTACACTGACACACATAGTCAGCTCAGCTCTTAGTGTGCGAGTGTCACGTGACAGCTGGCTCCCGCACACTAAGAGCTGTGCGAACAGGGAGGCTATGGGCTGGCCTGTAGGTGGCGCTGCAGTCAATGCAGTTTTAAAGTGGAAAGTGCTTTTGCCTATACTTCTATGTATCGCACGTGCGATACATAGAAGTATAGGCAAAACAGCCCTTTCGACTTTCAGGTTTCAGCCTAATATGCATGATGTCATGATGATAGTTACACTGCACAGTCTCACAGAAGACAGCACACAGGAAAATAATACATAAATATAATATAAAATATAATATAAAATAATATAAATAAAAATAAAAATTTTCATAATTTTTTTTTCTAATTTTTTTTTTTCTTAAGTTCTGCTCATTTTTTCTCCCTCTCCTCTGCCCCCTGGGGGTTCACGTGCGACAGTGCACATATGGAGGAGCCTCCACTGTGTGTTTCTGTGTGAAAGAGTGAGTGCATTTGTGTGTGTATGATAGAGAGTGTGTGTGAGAGAGAATGTGTGTGAGTGTGAGCGTGTTACAGTGTTAGTGTCTTTCTGTGTGTGATAGAGAGAGTGTGTGAGTGTGAGCGTGTGTTACAGTGTTAGTGTCTTTGTGCATGTGATAGAGAAAGAGTGTGTGAGTATGAACGTGTGTTACAGTGTTAATGTTTTTGTGTGTGTGATAGAGGAAAAGTGTGTTAGTGTGAGCGTGTGTTACAGTGTTAGTGTCTTTGTGTGAGTGATAGAGAAAGAGTGTGTGAGTGTGAACGTGTGTTAAAGTGTTAATGTTTTTGTGTGTGTGATAGAGAAAGAGTGTGTTAGTGTGAGCGTGTGTTACAGTGTTAGTGTCTTTGTGTGTGTGATAGAGAAAGAGTGTGTGAGTGTGTTACAGTGTTAGTGTTTTTGTGTGTGTGATAGAAATAGAGTGTGTGAGCGTTAGCGTGTGTTACAGTGTTAGTGTCTTTGTGTGAGTGATAGAGAAAGAGTGTGTGAGTGTGAACGTGTGTTACAGTGTTAGTGTCTTTGCGTGTGTGATAGAGAAAGAGTGTGTGAGTGTGGATATCTATGTGAGAGTTTGTGTTTATTTGCTATTATACATAACTAGTCCTAAAGCCCGTTCACACGGGCCATTTTTTGCAGTACAGCGGTCCTACCCCTTGCGCTCTCTCCCTCCTCCTCTCTTTTGTTCTCTCTTTCTCCCCCCTCTCTCTCTCCCCCCTCCCCCTCTCTATCTACCCCCCTCCCCCCTCTCTCTCTCCCCCCTCTCTTTCTCTCCCCCCTCTCCCCCTCTTTCTCTCCCTCCTCTCTCCCCCCTCTCTCTCCCTCCCCCTCTCTCTCTCTCCCCTCCTCTCCCCCCTCTCTCTCCCTCCCTCTCTCCCCCCTCTCTCTCCCCCCTCCTCCCCCCCCTCTCTCCCCCCCCTCCTCTCCCCCCTCTCTCCCCCCTCTCTCTCCCCCCCTCTTCTTTTGCTCTCTCTCCTCCCCTCTCTTTTTCTTCCCCCCTCTCTCTCTCCCCCCTCTCTCTACCCCTCCCCTCTCTCTCTCTCTCTCTCCCCCCTCCTCTCCCCCCCCTCTCTCTCTCTCCTATCTCTCTCTCCTCTCTTTCATCTTTCTCTCTCTCCCCTATCTCTCCCCTCTCTCTCTCCCCTATCTCTCTCTCCCCTCTCTCTCTCTCTCTCTCCCCTCTCTCTCTCTCATCTCTCTCCTCTCTCTCTCCCCTCTCTCTCCCCTCTCTCTCCACTCTCTCTCCCATCTCTCTCTCTCTCCCCTCTCTCTCCCCTCTCTCTCTCCAATCTCTCTCCCCTCTCTCTCCCTCCCCCCCTCTCTCCCCTCTCTCCCCTCTCTCTCTCTCTCTCTCTCTCTCTCCCCCCCTCTCTCCCCTCTCTCTCTCTCCCATCTCTCCCCCCTCTCTCTCTCTCTCTCTCATATATTTTGTTCTCTCCCCCTCTTTCTATCTCTCCCCCCTCTCTATCTCTCTCCCCTCTATCTCGCGTTGATGACCGTGACTGGCCACGCCCCTTCATGATTGGCTCCGTCCCTTCATGTCTGGCCACGCCCCACTCACGCACGCACCCAGTTAGCTGCAGAGAGGGCGCTAAAGTAACCTGACAGGTGTCACTGCGCACTCTCTAGACTCTAATCTCAGGCCGTGACCTGAGTTTGCAGCCCCAGCAAATACTAACTCAACAGCAGACGCGTGTCATATATACTGTCAGGGTGAACTCCTCAGGTCAGGCAGGTCTCACGTACTGCTGCACAGCTGATGCAGAGAGATGCCTCGCGACAGCCACCGTTCCTCGCGCAAACCCTGCACAGCTGATGATCCAGCTGTCTCACGCGCTGCTGCCTAAGGCCTTCTCAGCTGTGCGCTGCTGCACGGAGGTGCGCGTGCGAGGAGGTCAATCTAAGGCCAAGTGTGTTTGTCTCTACTGCGCATGACGGCTTCAGACAAACACACTTGGCCTTTTATAATATAGGATGTGTACTCTTGCCTGGACTAAAGGTGGCAACCTTAGGTGTCTCTGAGACTTTGCAGACATGAACCAGGAGCTGAAAGTTGTTTTCTGGGGTGTTATGGGGGGGAATTGGGATTTTTCACCTAGATAATGCCAAGTATGCAAAATTTATACAGACTCTATGCTAAAGTATCATGTCTTATGGGCATGTCTCACTGTTTCAAAGTTGTCAATTCTTCCCCAAGTTTTTTGTTGTTTTTACTTTTCTCACAGTTTCTTTTGTGCATAAGTTAGAATGGACTGTTTTATTGAGGGTGCCCCCCCCCCCCCCACACACACACACACAGTTTTAGTTTGTTCTGTAATGTTGTACCAAGGCATTTTCTTGATGCCATTGTTCTTCACAGTGGGGCTTGATATAAATGCAGAGAGATGAATGTTTACAAGAGAAATGCTACTCCATTGAATATAATGAAGTCACTTGCAACTCATGGATAAGATGAAGGGTGGATACAAAACTCTTTAAATTGCACAGTTTTTCAAGCTACAATGATGCGTTTTTTTCTGCGACACAAACAAGTTTTATTGAAACTAGTCCAATATCACATATTTAAAATGAATCATTAGAACTAGACATAGTCTACCTGCAGCAATGTACCTTGTTTTTATCACTGTCACAAAGCTACTCAGTAGTTCTTGATATACTTATTACACACATGCACTTATTCTAATACATAATAACTATTATTATTTATTTGTAGTTCAAAAACAGATTCCAGTTCTTAAAAGAATAGTTTAGTCAAAATTAAACTTTCATGATTTAGATAGAGCAGGCAATTTTAAGCAACTTTCTAATTTACACCTATTATATTTTTTTCTTCATTCTCTTGGTATCTTTATTTGAATGTAAGTTTAGGAGCCGGGTTATTTTTGGTTCAGCACCTGGGTAGCACTTGCTGATTGGTGGCTACATTTAGATACCAATTAGAAAGCGCTACCCATGTTCTGAACCAAAAATGGCCCAGCTCCTATGCTTACATTCCTTCTTTTTCAAATAAAGATACCAAGAGAATGAAGAAAAATTGATATTATGAGTAAATTAGAAAGTTGCGTAAAATTGCATGTTCTATATGAATCATCATTGTTTAATTTTGACTAGCCTAAAAGGTTAAGAGACATCTTCAGCTCTTGTCTAGTTAAAGGGATGCATTGTTTTTTTTATTTGCTCCATCTAAAAGAGAGTATTAACATACTTATATACCTGGGATATTCCCATATTTTGGTCTCCTCTTTCGCATAATATTGTTACAACATTGTAAAAATCTGCCCTGAAGCGCGTGCTTGGTATGAATGCCATGAGATATGAGCTTTTTTTTGTTTGTCATATCTGGAAAAGTTTTTTTGCATAAAGTGTCATTTAAGCCTTCTACCCTTCGCATTTAAACTGCAGAAAATAAAATAATATATCTCATTTGTTAATGTTAAACTGACATTTGTGAATCTCCTGCAATTTGAAGATTTAATAGATTAATATGTAATATTGCATGTATATTGTGTGCAATTTGCAGATTAGATAGATACATATAATATGTAATATTGCATGTATATTGTGTGCAATTTGCAGATTAGATAAATATAATATTTAATATTGCATGTATATTGTGTGCAATTTGCAGATTAGATAAATATAATATGTAATATTGCATGTATATTGTGTGCAGTTTGCAGATTAGATAGATATAATATAATATTTAATATTGCATGTATATTGTGTGCAATTTGCAGATTAGATAAATATAATATGTAATATTGCATGTATATTGTGTGCAGTTTGCAGATTAGATAGATATAATATAATATTTAATATTGCATGTATATTGTGTGCAATTTGCAGATTAGATAAATATAATATGTAATATTGCATGTATATTGTGTGCAATTTGCAGATTAGATAGATACATATAATATGTAATATTGCATGTATATTGTGTGCAATTTGCAGATTAGATAGATACATATAATATGTAATATTGCATGTATATTGTGTGCAATTTGCAGATTAGATAGATACATATAATATGTAATATTGCATGTATATTGTGTGCAATTTGCAGATTAGATAGATAAATATAATATTTTATATTGCATGTATATTGTGTGCAATTTGCAGATTAGATAAATATAATATGTAATATTGCATGTATATTGTGTGCAATTTGCAGATTAGATAGATACATATAATATGTAATATTGCATGTATATTGTGTGCAATTTGCAGATTAGATAGATAAATATAATATGTAATATTGCATGTATATTGTGTGCAATTTGCAGATTAGATAAATATAATATGTAATATTGCATGTATATTGTGTGCAATTTGCAGATTAGATAAATATAATATTTAATATTGCATGTATATTGTGTGCAGTTTGCAGATTAGATAAATATAATATTTTATATTGCATGTATATTGTGTGCAGTTTGCAGATTAGATAGATACATATAATATGTAATATTGCATCTATATTGTGTGCAGTTTGCAGATTAGATAGATAAATATAATATTTTATATTGCATGTATATTATGTGCAGTTTGCAGATTAGATAGATAAATATAATATTTAATATTGCATGTATATTGTGTGCAGTTTGCAGATTAGATAGATAAATATAATATTTTACATTGCATGTATATTATGTGCAGTTTGCAGATTAGATAGATAAATATAATATTTAATATTGCATGTATATTGTGTGCAGTTTGCAGATTAGGTAGATAAATATAATATTTAATATTGCATGTATATTGTGTGCAGTTTGCAGATTAGATAGATAAATATAATATTTTATATTGCATGTATATTATGTGCAGTTTGCAGATTAGATAGATAAATATAATATTTAATATTGCATGTATATTGTGTGCAGTTTGCAGATTAGATAGATAAATATAATATTTTACATTGCATGTATATTATGTGCAGTTTGCAGATTAGATAGATAAATATAATATTTAATATTGCATGTATATTGTGTGCAGTTTGCAGATTAGATAGATAAATATAATATTTTACATTGCATGTATATTGTGTGCAGTTTGCAGATTAGATAGATAAATATAATATTTAATATTGCATGTATATTGTGTGCAGTTTGCAGATTAGATAGATAAATATAATATTTAATATTGCATGTATATTGTGTGCAAATAGCATATTAGATAGATTATTATAATATTTAATATTGCATGTATATTGTGTGCAATTTGCATCAGTTGTTTGGGTGGAGCAGAAAGGGCAAAACTATGAAAACCAGTTTAAAAAATGTAATTATTTGATTTCTCTCCTGCAAAGTGTCCTTGGGAAAAAACAAACAAATATTTTCTTTTTATTAATGTATTTGTTTGTTTGATTGTTTGCAAAATAGATGTTGCTTTAATGAATAAATCAATTTATTTTTTTGTCAGGCTTGTCCCTTGGTCAATACAGCTGTCTGAGATGTGCTTATCCACAAATGAGCATTGTATACTTCACAATCAGTTGTTAACAAACATGCATATAATGCAAATAACTATTTAAACAGCTAAATATACACTAAACTTACATTTCTATCATGCATATAAAAGAGCGATATTTAAATATGCTAATAGTGAGTTGGCATGAATAAGATTTAATTAAAGCTTATTGTTTTCTGCAGCAGAAGCTGATTGGATGATATGGAAAGCTCTCATCTCTATTGGTGGATATTGACACACAGCACAAACAGAGCAAAAAAAATGTTTATTTTAAAACAAAAACAAAAAAAAGCCATAATTCATTTTTAAATGAAAAGAAGGATTTTTTTAACAAAAAATGCAATACCTTGTTTAAAAAACTATCTTACTTAGACATAGAAGTTGTTTTTACTCTTTTGTATCCAAAGAAAACATTTCTCAAAGAGAATTTAGAACTTTATTACTGTGTATAGATTAGTTTTTTTTTTATATATATAGGGACATGAAACCCGAAAGTTGTCTTTGATGATTTAAAAATTTAAAAAATCTTTCCATTTATTTCTTTTATTACAGTGCCATAAAACAGGTTGAGATCTGTTCATATCCTAAAAGGGTTAATTAAATTAAATTTGTACAAACGCTAGGATTTACTATTGAAACAAATAAAGGGCACTTTCCATCATGAAGTATAAGATACTTCATGTAGAAAGCTCCTTTATTTGATTCAACCGATCGCCGCTCTTAGCTCCTACAGCAGCCCATGGCTTAAAAATATTTTGGCTAAGAGGTGACGTTTTCACCTCTTAGCCAATAGCCGTGCGGTAAATCCGGCTCCCATGGGCGCCAAGCCAGATTTACCGCACGGCTATTGGCTAAGAGGTGAAAATGTCACCTCTTAGCCAAAAATTTTTTTAGCCGTGGGCTGCTGTAGGAGCTAAGAGCGTTGATCGGTTGAATCAAATAAAGGAGCTTTTTACATGAAATATTTTATACTTCATGAATGAAAGTGCCCTTTATTTGTTTCTATAGTAAATCCTAGCGTTTGTAAAATGCTAGGATTTACTTTCACTTTAGGTAAAAATAGTTTGCATAAAAAAATTGTTTAAAAATTGCTGGCAAGTATTTTAATATAATTTTCAAAAATAAGCAAAATGCTGTCTAGATTAGTGTGATCCACCCCCTTATCAGTGTTTAGCATCAGAAACACAGGCATTGTATTTTAACTGAGTTCACTGCAGCTTATTTGCTTCTAGGCAGCAGATAATAACTGTTAAAGTCTTGGGGCGCGATCCGATATACAGCGCAGGTTTCGGCCCAAGCGTGGAAACGTGCGCCGCCCGTAGTTTCAGCTTGTAACTCGAGCTATCACATATACGACGCCGTCAGATGCTAAAGTGCCGTAAGTCTGACAAACTAGCGATGTCCAGAAATCAGCATAAGTACAAATTTCTGGAGTCGCCAGTGATTTACGGCACTTTAGAAACTGCCGCCGCCTACAAAAACTGACTAAATTATAAAATCACCTGTAACTGTCTAACACGCCTCCCAAACATAGCCCGACACGTATATCCCTCTATCCGCAATCCCCCCTCTCACTCCTAGCAATAAATATATTAACCCCTAAACCACCGCTCCCGGACCCCGCCGCCAGCTACATTAACTAAATTACCCCCTAATATGATCCCCTTACACCGCCGCCACCTATTTTAACTATATTACCCCCTAATGTGAGCCCCCTACCCCGCCGCTACCTACATTATATGTACTACCCCCTAATCTGACCCCTTTACACCGCCCACCTATATTAAAATTATTAATTCCTAATCTAATCCCCCTACACCGCCCCCATCTATATTAAAATTATTACTCCCTAATGTGAGCCCCCTACACCGCTGCCACCTATAATAAATGTATTACCCCCCTAAGATACTAAAATGTCCCTACCCTAAACTAAATTACAAATAGCCCTGAAAAGGGCCTTTTGCGGTACATTGCCCCAAAGTAACCAGCTCTATTACCAGCCCTTAAAAGGGCCTTTTGCGGGGCATTGCCCCAAAGTAACCAGCTCTATTACCAGCCCTTAAAAGGGCCTTTTGCGGGGCATTGTCCCAAAGTAATCAGCTCTTTTACATGTAATCTAATCCCCCTACACTTCCGCCACCTATATTAAATGTATTAACCCCTAATCTAATCCCCCTACACCGCCGCCACCTATATTAAATGTATTAACCCCTAATCTAATCCCCCTACACCACCGCCACCTATATTAACTATATTAACCCTAATTATATTAGGGTGAATATAGTTAATATAGTAATTATATTATATATTATTAATATAGTTAATAATTAATATAGTTATTATATTATATATATTAACTATATTAACCCTATCTAACCCTAACACCCCTAACTTAATTATTATTGCAATAAACCTAAATAATATTAATCTTATTAACTAAAATATTCCTATTTAAAACTAAATACATACCTATAAAATAAACCTTAAGATAGCTACAATATAATTAATAATTACATTGTAGCTATTTTAGGGTTTACATTTATTTTACAGGTAACTTGGTATTTATTTTAACTAGGTACAATAGCTATTAAATAGGTAATACTTTTTTAATAGCTACCTAGTTAAAATAATTACCAATTTACCTGTAAAATAAATCCTAACCTAAGTTACAAATACACCTACACTATCAATAAATTAATTAAATAAACTACAATTATCTAAACTAAAATATAATTAAATACACTAAACTAAATTACAAAAAAAACAAACACTAAATTCCAAAAAAATAAAAAAAGATTACAAGAATTTTAAGCTAATTACACCTAATCTAAGCCCCCTAATAAAATAACAAAGCCCCCAAGTGCTCCTTACCTGTCCTGAAGACCGGCGGAGAAGGTCCTGTTCCAGGCGGAAAAGTCTTCTTCCAGGCGGCGACCTCTTCTTCTTCCAGGAACCAGCCAGCGAGGAGCGGAGGAGTTGAGGACCGATGACCGCGGAGCTGAAGACCGTCCTCCCTGGAACTGAAGACCAGCGATGCAGGAACTGAAGATCGGCGACGCTGGAACTGAAGACCGGAGCCATGGAGCATGGAGGATCCTCTTCATACGATCGCCGCCGTATACTGAATCGGAATTCAAGGTACGCGATTAAAAATGGCGTCCCTTGAATTCCTATTGGCTGATTTGAGCCTTCAAATTCAAATCAGCCAATCGGATGAAAGCTACTTTAATTCTATTGGCTGATTTTATTAGCCAATAGAATAAGAGCTACTGTAATTCTATTGGCTGATTAGAATAGCCAATAGAATTACAGTAGCTCTTATTCTATTGGCTAATCAAATCAGCCAATAGAATTAAAGTAGCTCTCATTTATGTCCCTTTTAATATGGAGCTCTATATGGCAAAAGTTTTGCAAGAATATCTTCTTCAACAAAGAATACCATGAGAACAAAAAAAACGGATAAAGTAAATTGGAAACTTTTATTTTTTTAATTGTAGACTGAATTGTGAAAGAAAATGTGGGGGTCATGTCCCTTTAATGATGTTCTTGTGTTGATTAAACCATCCTTTTATGTGTGAGCTGTCCCTATCGGCTAATGAGAAATAGAGTCACAGGACAGAAATGCATACAATCAGGTATTTCCCCTTAAATTTAAACAGATCATAATTAAAGGGTCAGTAAAGTCAAAATTAAAGGGACACTCAATCAAAATTAAACTTTCATTATTCAGATAGAGCATGCCATTTTAAACAACTTTCCAATTTACTTCCATTAACAAAATGTGCACATTCTTTTTATATTTAAACTTTTTGAGTCACCAGCTCCTACTGAGCATGTGCAAGAATAAGTGTGTATGCATGTGTGAATGGCTGATGGCTGTCACATGGTACGTGTATGCAGTTGTGAATGGCTGATGGCTGTCACATGGTACAGGGGGAGTGGAAATAGACATAACTTTTAAAATTGTCAGAAAAAAAATCTACTCATGTGAAGTTCAGACTAAGGGGCATATGTATCAAGCTCCGAATAGAGCTTGATGCCCTGTGTTTCTGGCGAGCCTGCAGGCTCGCTAGAAACAGCAGTTATGAAGCAGCGGTCACAAAGACCGCTGCTCCATAACTTGTCTGCCTGCTCTGAGCAGGCGGACAGACATCGCCGGAAATCAACCCGATCGAGTACGATAGGGTTGATTGACACCCCCCTGCTGGCGGCCTATTGGCCGCATGTCTGCAGGGGGCGGCGTTGCACCAGCAGCTCTTGTGAGCTGCTGGTGCAATGCTGAATACGGCGAGCGTATTGCTCGCCGTATTCAGCGAGGTCTGTCGGACCTGATCCGCACTGTCGGATCAGGTCCGACAGACCTTGATATCTAGAGGCCTAAGTGCTATTGCATTGTCTTGTTATCTTGCATTTGTTGATTATGCAAATCTACTGTGTTGACTAGTCCTTTAAGCTTCATGATTCAAATAGAGCATGCAATTTAAACCAACTTTCCAATTTACTTCTGTTATCTAATTTGTTTTGTTCTCTTGGTATCCTTTATTGAATAACATGCATCTGGAAAAGTGGTCCCTGTTTACCAATAGAAGTCCAGGTACTCTGGGAAAGTGGCCCCTCCTTGCTAATATTCGGTGACAGTGGCCCTGTTTACTAATAGATGCCCAGACACCCCAGAAAAGTGAGTCTGGCTTGCCAATATGCACCCAGGTACCAGAGGAAATTGTTCCCTGCTTACTAATAGCTACACAGGCAGCCCTGGAAAGTGGGCTCTGCTTACCAATAGGTGCCCAGGTACCTTGGGAAAGCGTACCCTGCTTTTGAATAGGCACCCCAGGAAAGTTGCTCCTGGTCACCAATATCTTCCTAGGTACACTTAAGGACAATGTCCCCTGCTCACCAATATGTGCCCAAGCACCCCAAGAAAGTGGCCCAAGCTCGTCAATAGGCTCCCAGGCAAACTGAGAAAGTTGTCCATGCTCAACAACAGGTACCCATGCAATCCAGGAAAGTGACCCCTGCTTGCCATTAGCTGCCTAGGAACCCTCAAGGAAAGTGTCCCTGCTCACTAATAAACATGAAAGCACCCTGGAAAGTGACCCCTGCTTGCAAGTAGGCACCTAGGTACCCAGGAAAGCACTCTGGGGCCACTTTCCCGGGTTGCCTGGGCTCCTATTAATGTGCAGGGGCCAGCCTATTAATGTGCTGAGGAAACAGCCCTAGAGGGGCTAAGAAACGTGTTGCTTTGTTTTTAATAAATACTTATTTGTGATACACTTGCTGTCATTTCTGGGACATATTTCATTTGGAGATACGTTGTGTGGCTGGATATTGGATTTTACCTTTGCCTGATTACAGTCTACTGGGCGACTGAGAGGTTCCAGCTTGCCTATATTGCACCTGGAGGTGCGCTCCTATCTGTAAGTTTGACCAATAATTGCGTATTTACACATACTCGAACTGTACTGGGCTATGGGTGTTGTGTTATATCACCCACAGGAATAGAAGTTTGGGCAGCTGTCCTGTTCGTATCTACCTGAGTGTCTCTTTTGTGGATATACAGTGAGCTGGACCACTGCTATTTGATCCAGCCTGCGCCACTCGCACCTTTGGGTGCTCCACTTTTGTGAGTACCACTCCACTTCACTTTGTTGCACTCATGTGCAAACGTTATTAGGCCATATTGGCGCCTCTGTGTCTCCTTTTTTCCAGATTAATCATCACCAGGGAATGACCATCCTTTCAACAGAGTGCTGCCTCCTGTTGGTTGTCCTGTTGGTTGTCGGATACCAAGGACTCTGTTCATTTGCTGTTCAATTAACTGTATTTCAGTATTCAATAATGGGCTGTTTTTTATTTTTTGTGTTATAGTAATATTTTCTAGTAGGATTTGTGTATAGGAAGTGCCCAATATGGGATTAGTGTTGTTGACTTATCCGTTTATCTCTCAGTTTCCCAGGTTGCCTGTGCACCAATTAGTGACGGGCCACTTTTCTTGAGGGTTCTTTGTTGGCTATTGGCAAGCTGGAGCCACTTCCACTGGGTGCCTATTGGCAGGGGCTATTTGCTCAGGGTATAAAAAGAAAAAAATCACAAAGGTGCCAAATAGCATAATACAGTAAAAAATAATACAAAATATTAATAAAGTATGGTGCAGTATCCACATGCTGGATCCTCGTAGTTGTCCAGCTAACTAAGCAAAACTGGGGGAAGTCAGTTATATTTGGCGCCAAAGTAACTGACTTCCCCCAGTTTTGGTTTTAAACATTACTGTGAATTTGCTGGCGAGTGCCAGGTTTTCTGTGTGTTGATAATGTTTGTAATGCTTCTCTAGGGGCCTGTCACCCAGGCTGCTCTGGGGTTAACTGCCTGGGTTGCTGGCAGCTGTCTGTCAGTGTTCAGGGCTTTGGAGTTTGCTGTGGCTTAGGATGTGTACCCAGTCCAGTCTGTGAGTGCGGTCCATTCCTGTGTTTTATATATATATACAGGGAGTGCAGAATTATTAGGCAAATGAGTATTTTGACCACATCATCCTCTTTATGCATGTTGTCTTACTCCAAGCTGTATAGGCTCGAAAGCCTACTACCACCCCCTATTGACTATTTTGAATGAAACGCTTGATTGTTCGATGATCACGCTTCAGAAGCTTTGCAATTTTAAGAGTGCTGCATCCCTCTGCAAGATATCTCACTATTTTTGACTTTTCTGAGCCTGTCAAGTCCTTCTTTTGACCCATTTTGCCAAAGGAAAGGAAGTTGCCTAATAATTATGCATACCTGATATAGGGTGTTGATGTCATTAGACCACACCCCTTCTCATTACAGAGATGCACATCACCTAATATGCTTAATTGGTAGTAGGCTTTCGAGCCTATACAGCTTGGAGTAAGACAACATGCATAAAGAGGATGATGTGGTCGAAATACTCATTTGCCTAATAATTCTGCACTCCCTGTATTTATCCCTTGGCCTCTTGTTGGCGCTGTATTCACTTCTTACTACTTGTGCATATTTTTTGGAGGTTGGTTAGGATCTCTGTTTGGATACAGCTTGGGGATTACCTTAGCGCTTGTACACTACCCCTTTTTCCCTAAACCGCTGTTCACAAACATCGCCAATACTAACTAAACCTATTAACCCCTAAACCGCCGGCCCCCACATCGCAACAGCCTAAATTAAACTATATTAACTCCTAAACCTAACACCCTCTAACCCTAACCATAAACCTAACATCCCCTAACTTTAACATAATTAAAATATAACTAAATTAAAGTTACAATTATTAACTAATAATACCTATTTAAATCTAAATACAGATGGCTAGATTACAAGTCTTGCGTTAGCCTTAAAAAGCAGCGTTTTTAACGCCCGCTGGTATTACGAGTCAGGCAGGAGAAGTCTACCGCTCACTTTTTTTCTGTGATTTTAGCATAATGCAAATCCCCTTACGTCAATTGCGTATCCTATCTTTTTAATGGGATTTTCCTAACGCCAGTATTACGATTGCCTGAAAAAGTGAGCGGTAGACCCTCTCCTGGCAAGACTCCTACCGCATTTAAAAGTCAGTAGTTAAGTTTTTTATGGGCTAACGCCGTAACATAAAGCTCTTAACTAAAGTGCTAAAAAGTACACTAACACCAATAAACTACCTATTAACCCCTAAACCGAGGCCCCCCCACATTGGAAACACTTAACTAAAATGTTTAACCCCTAATCTGCCGACCGGACAT
Source organism: Bombina bombina (assembly GCF_027579735.1). NCBI lineage: Eukaryota > Metazoa > Chordata > Amphibia > Anura > Bombinatoridae > Bombina > Bombina bombina. Next base: position 1,064,212,041 of record NC_069501.1, on the reverse strand, counting down.
CACCGCCACTTTAATACATTTATTAACCCCTAAATCGCTGCACTCCCGCCTCGCAAACACTAGTTAAATTTTATTACCCCTAATCTGCCGTCCCTAACATCGCCGACACCTACCTATATTTATTAACCCCTAATCTGCCGCCCCCAACGTCGCCGCTACTATTTTATATTTATTAACCCCTAAACTTATTGGCTGTTCAGTTCAGCCAATAGAATGTGAGCTCAATCCTATTTGCTGATTGGATCAGCCAATAGGATTGAACTTCAATCCTATTAGCTGATTGCATCAGCCAATAGGAATTTTCCTACCTTCATTCCGATTGGCTGATAGGATTCTATCAGCCAATCGGAATTGAAGGGACGCCATCTTGGATGACGTCACTTAAAGGAACCTTCATTCTTCAGTCGCCGTCGGATGGAAGAGGATGCTCTGCGTTGGATGTCTTTAAGATGGACCCGCTCCGCTCCGGATGGAAGAAGATAGAAGATGCCGCCTGAATGAAGACTTCTGCCGCTTGGAGGACCTCTTCTGCCCAGATCGGATGAAGACTTCTGCCCCTCTGGAGGTCCACTTGGGCCCGGCTGGGTGAAGATGTCTCAAGGTAGGGTGATCTTCAAGGGGGTAGTGTTAGGTTTTTTTAAGGGGGGATTGGGTGGGTTTTAGAGTAGGGTTGGGTGTGTGGGTGGTGGGTTTTAATGTTGGGGGGGTATTGTATTTTTTTTTACAGGTAAAAGAGCTGATTACTTTGGGGCAATGCCCCGCAAAAGGCCCTTTTAAGGGCTATTTGTAATTTAGTATAGGGTAGGGAATTTTATTATTTTGGGGGGCTTTTTTATTTTATTAGGGGGATTAGATTAGGTGTAATTAGTAGGAATTCTTTTTTATTTTCTGTAATTTAGTGTTTGTTTTTTGTACTTTAGTTTATTTAATTTAATTGTAGTTAATTGTAGGTAATTTATGTAATTAATTTAATGATAGTGTAGTGTTAGGTGTAATTGTAATTTAGGTTAGGATTTATTTTAAAGGTAAATTTGTACTTATTTTAACTAGGAAGTTATTAAATAGTTAATAACTATTTAATAACTATTCTACCTAGTTAAAATAAATACAAAGTTGCCTGTAAAATAAATATAAATCCTAAGCTAGCTACAATGTAACTATTAGTTATCCCAAAAAAACACCCAAAAATAAAAAAAAAAACTATCTAAAAAACCTAAGCTACCCATTACCCTGAAAAGGGTATTTGGAAGGGCATTGCCCTTAAAAGGGCATTTAGCTCTTTTACTGCCTAAACCCTAATCTAAAAATAAAACCCACCCAAAAAACCTTAAAAAAAACTAACACTAACCCCCAACGATTTGAACAGTCAATAGGATTTAAGCATCTCTCATTCTATTGGATGATTCATCATCCAATAGAATGAGAGCTTCTTAAATTCTATTGGCTGATTTGAACAGCCAATAGGATTTAACAGCTCTTATTCCTATTGGCTGATTCAAATTTTTCAGCCAATAGGAATGCAAGGGATGCCATCTTGAATTGCGTACCTTGCATTGAAGATTCAGTGTACGGCGGTGACCGTATGAAGAGGATGCTCCGCGCCGGATGTCTTCAGGATGGACCCGCCGCCAGGATCAAGATAGAAGATGCCGCCTGGATAAAGACTTCTCGCCGCCTGGATGAAGATCGTTCAAGCGGGACTTCAAAAACTGTAAGTGGATCATCGGGGGCTAGTCTACCTAGTTAAAATAAATACAAACTTACCTGTGAAATAAAAATAAAACCTAAGCTAGCTACATATAACTATTAGTTACATTGTAGCTAGCTTAGGTTTTATTGCACAGGTAAGTTACTATTTGTATTTAGATTTAAATAGGTATTATTAGTTAATAATTGTAACTTTAATTAAGTTATATTTTAAATTATGTTAAAGTTAGGGGGTGTTAGGTTTAGGGTTAGGTTTAAAGTTAGGGGGTGTTAGGTTTAGGGGTTAATATAGGTAAGTTACTTTGTATTTAGATTTAAATAGGTATTATAAGTTAATAATTGTAACTTTAATTTAGTTATATTTTAATTATGTTAAAGTTAGGGGGTGTTAGGTTTAGGGTTAGGTTTAAAGTTGGGGGTGTTAAGTTTAGGGGTTAATATAGGTAAGTTACTTTGTATTTATATTTAAATAGGTATTATTAGTTAATAATTGTAACTTTAATTTAGTTATATTTTAATTATGTTAACGTTAGGGGTTGTTAGGTTTAGGGTTAGGTTTAAAGTTAGGGGGTGTTAGGTTTAGGGGTTAATATAGGTAAGTTAGTTTGTATTTAGATTTAAATAGGTATTATTAGTTAATAATTGTAACTTTAATTTAGTTATATTTTAATTATGTTAAAGATAGGGGGTGTTAGGATTAGGGTTAGGTTTAGGGATTAATATGGTTTAATTTAGGTTGTTGCGATCTGGGGGTTGGCGGTTTAGGGGTTAATAGGTTTAGTTAATATTAGCAATGTTTCTGAATGGCGGTTTAGGGGTTAATAGCTTTAGTTAGTGTTGGCGATGTTTTGGAACAGTGGTTTAGGGGTTAATAGCTTTAGTTAGTGTTGGCGATGTGGGGGGGGGGGTGGTTTAGGGGTTTATAGGTTTAGTTTGTGTTGGCGATGTTTCGCGACAGCAGTTTAGGGGTTAATAGGTTTAGTTAGTTTCAGCGATGTCGGGGAATGGTGGTTAAAGGGTTATACCTTTAATATAGACTTAGAGTTAGTGTCGGGAAACTGCAGTTTAGGAAGGAACAATCTGAATATGAATAATGGATCCGAAAATTCAGAAACATATTTATTCATTTTCAGAATTTTTCGGGATGTGCCGATTCGACAATTCGGATGCATCCAAATCGCAGAATCAGCCGAAATTCGGTCGAATTCCGAATTCATCCGAAATGAAACGCACATGTCTAGTAAATTGTTCTTGGTACTTATTTTGTGCTAATTTTCTGTGTCTACAACTTCACTGCAAAATTTCACATTTTGATAGAGAAACCTTGTGGCATCAATATTACTGTGGACATAATAACATCATAACTATATTGCATTGCCAAGCACGTCTTGCCACCATAAAGATATTTCCATGTTATTCCATGACAAGAAGTGTGGGGGATCTCTGACATCTTAGGGTGCCCAGACATTCTGTTTGAGCATTATTTTCATCAAGTGTATTTTTGACAAATATTTTTATTGCTATGTAGGAGCTTCAATTAATATGTTTTTTGTCTTTTACAGTGTGTACTGCACATTACAAAAATTGTTGGGTGTATTAGCTAAAGAGTTACGCCATAAACCCCTGCTCCAGATTACACAGAGACTTAAATAGTTTTCTTAAATAGTTGAGCAAGAATGAGCTCAGATTTGCAATGATAAAAAATATATATATATTTAGTGATGGGGCTTCTGAGCAGTGAATTTTGGCACACAGGGGAGAAAGTCATAATGCCGACAAGGCCCCAATCTAGAAAGTGGGGTATATTTACTGACAAAACAAAACGAAAAAAATAGCGGAGCTCAGGTAAGTTGCGCAAAAGATACATTTATTAAACTTATTTGCAATCCTCTTCAGACTCTCTCATTTATTAACCCCTTAATGCCAGGGCCAAGTGTTGAACATAGGAACGAAGTTCCGATGTAAACACTTGCCTTAAAATGAAATCATGCGATCGTCGATGTGATCACGTGATTTAAAGCGTGGGATCGGCTCATGTGGGACTGCCTAAGATGCTACATGAATTAAGGGGACCGCCCTGAAATTTTGTGTTTGTTGTTGATCCCCATGCTCCAATAATAAAGGGATTTTATTAAGGTTATGGATACAGCCTCTCTGTTATTTACTGCTTACGATGCTAGTCATGCCCCCCAGTCCGAGTTCCCATTCTGAAAGCGCAGGAGGTTGCTGGACGCCAGATCAGTTTGGATGTTCCGTGCCGTCCTATCAGCGTTAAAGCTCAGCACTGTTAGGACAGCATGAAACGTCTTAACAGCATTAAGAGGTTAAACAATGAGCAGACCTGTATGTATGTATTCTTTTGTGAACTTTAGTAAATGGGTTTTATACTTTAGCATATACAGTATCTCACAAAAGTGAGTTCACCCCTCACATTTTTGTAAATATTTTATTTTATCTTTTCATGTAACAACACTGAAGAAATGACACTTTGCTACAATGTAAAGTAGTGAGTGTACAGCCTGTATAACAGTGTAAATTTGCTGTCCCCTCAAAACAACTCAACACACAGCCATTAATGTCTAAACCGTTGGCAACAAAAGTGAGTACACCCCTAAGTGGAAATGTCCAAATAGTGCCCAATTAGCTATTTTCCCTCCCCGGTGTCATGCGACTCGTTAGTGTTACAAGGTCTCAGGTGTGAATGGGGAGCAGGTGTGTTAAATTTGGTGTTATCACTCTCACACTCTCTTATTGGTCACTGAAAGTTCAACATGGCACCTCATGGCAAAAAACTCTCTGAGGATCTGAAACAAAGATTTGTTGCTCTACATAAAGATGGCCTAGGCTATAAGAAGATTGCCAAGACCATGAAACTGATCTGCAGCACGGTAGGCAAGACTATACAGTGGTTTCACAGGACAGGTTCCACTTAGATCAGGCCTCACCGTGGTCGACCAAAAAAGTTGAGTGCACATGCTCAGCGTCATATCCAGAGGTTGTCTTTGGGAAATAGACGTATGAGTGCTGCCAGCATTGCTGCAGAGGTTGAAGGGTTGGGTGGTCAGCCTGTCAGTGCTCAGACCATACACCGCACATTGCATCAAATTGGTCTGCATGGCTGTCATCCCTGAAGGAAGCCTCTTCTAAAGATGATGCACAAGAAAGCCTGCAAACAGTTTGCTGAAGAGAAGCAGACTAAGGGCAAGGATTACTGGAACCATGTCCTGTGGTCCGATGAGGCCAAGATAAACTTATTTGGTTCAGATGGTGTCAAGCGTGTGGCGGCAACCAGGTGAGGAGTACAAAGACAAGTGTGTCTTGCCTACAGTCAAGCATGGTGGTGGGTGTGTCATAGTCTGGGCCTGCATGAGTGCTGCCGGCACTGGGGAGCTACAGTTCATTGAGGGAACCATGAATGCCATCATGTACTGTGACATACTGAAGCAGAACATGATCCTCTCCCTTCGGAGACTGGGCCACAAGGCAATATTCCAACATGATAATGACCCCAAACACAACTCCAAAACGACCACTGCCTTTTGCTAAAGAAGCTGAGGGTAAAGGTGATGGACTGGCCAAGCATGTCCCAGACCTAAACCCTATTGAGCATTTGTGGGAGAGCGCAAAGGTCTCTAACATCCACCAGCTTAGTGATGTCATCATGGAGGAGTGGAAGAGGACTCAAGTAGCAACCTGTGAAGCTCTGGTGAACTCCATGCCCAAGAGGGTTAAGGCAGTGCTAGAAAATAATGGTGGCCACACAATATATTGACACTTTGCGCCCAATTTGGACATTTCCACTTAGGGGTGTACTCACTTTTGTTGCCAACAGTTTAGACATTAATGGCTGTATGTTATTTTGAAGGGACAGCAAATGTACACTGTTATACAGGCTGAACACTCACTACTTAACATTGTAGCAAAGTTCTTTCTTCAGTGTTGTCACATGAAAAGATGCAATAAAATATTTGCAAAAATGTGAGGGGTGTACTCACTTTTGTGAGATACTGTATATATATATATATATATATATATATATATATATATATATATATATATATATATATATATGTGTGTGTGTGTGTGGGGGGGGGGGGGGTAGGAATACAGGAGGGAAGAGTCTCAAATGAGTATTATTATTTTTCTCTGGGAATAAGCTTCATCTAGCACAATATTAAACCTATCTTCTGCTGATGAGAGTTAATAAACTCGAAAAAAACACTCCAGCCCCATAAAGGGAAAAGTTGTGGATAAACACAATTTTTGGAAGCAAAAAACGAGATATATTGTATATCTAACTTGTATATCTTACCCAAAGAGCCTTGGGGCACTGGTAACAATATATACTTGTGGGGATAAGTAAGCGTGGATACTTGCCTAGATTTGCTAAAGTTCTATTAAATAATTATTTTCTATCTATCTATCTATCTATCTATCTATCTATCTATATATAAAAAAGTGTATTACTTAGGGATATATACATAACAGTGACAACACACTGGTTGATTTCTCAAAATTTGCACTTTTAACACATGATTTACTTTATCATATATGATTGATTTGCATGTGTTTGCTGTGGGAGGGGTATTGGATATATAAGCATTGTAACACACAGTTGATGATTGTCTAAGGAAGGGGAAGGTCTATCCCTGAAATGTTACATATAAAGTGAAGGTTAGAGTAAGTGCTGAGTCTTGTGTACTTATGGATTCTTTTTCCTCAAGCATATATATAGTCAAGTAGACAGTAGTAGCCATATTAACATATTACTCCAGTAGTTAAATATCAAAATAACATGAGTATTGCAGTATGCAACTTGCATTCCTTTAGATGGTTTGCAATAGGAAAAATAAAAACACCTAAGAGAGGAGGTGACTTGGACCAGATTTTAGCAAAAAGGGAAATGTATTGGATCTTCAGATTGGGCACTCGCATACCCCAAGGTCTTACTTCAAAATACGACCTTATAAATTATTGGGTGTAATGAGTTTGCGGTGCCCCCCCCTGGAGATCCACTACAGAGATGCTGATATGTATAACTAATTGATTTGATATCCCTTTTTTTAGCAACATTGTTTCCAGGGGCAAGTATTATATGTTTGATTATATATATTTCCATATTAATTTTCTAGCATTATCCTGTATTCTGGAGTTTTGGCATCACCCTGTGTATTTCTGAATGTTTATATTAACATATTTTTTGCTTTATATATTTTCCACACAATATATGCAACTTTATTTTGTATTCTGATATTTGCATCTTGTTTGTTATTATCTAATACCAGATGTCTGTTCACATAACCTTATGTTCACTCCTGAAGTTGTCACTTGTAGTCATGGTACTCAATTAAATAATTGGGAACAGCATAACTAATTAACAGCAACCAATACGGTTGTTTTTTAGTATTTTTAAAGTGAGACCGGTGATCCTAGCACTATTGGCTATGACTACGGCGTAAGCCGAAACGCATAAGCCAGACAGTGCTACGCTCACCCATTTGGATCTTGGCTTCCTTCAATGTATTTTAATGCATATCAATAAATATTTTAGATTTTATTTGAACTGTTCAACTCCTTTTCTTTGATTTATTGCAGTATACAGTCATACCATTTTTTATAGGACTAACATTATATAATAAAAGACAAGGTTTCAAAAAGCCGAGGAAGAGAGGACACTCCCGAAAGCTTGTCTTTTATAATATAATGTTAGTCCAATAAAAAAGGTACTACTGCATACTGCAATCCAATCAATACTTTTGTTATTAATATATACCTAAAAACACTAAAAATACTTTTAAAGGGGCATTTTGATGGGTTTCTGTCATTTTGCTACCCCCCCCCCCCCCAAAAAAAAATAGCAATTTTTTTTTTTATGCAGCTATTTGCAATGCAGTGTATAAATGAGGATAAAAACTTTCCATTTATAAAAAGAAAAAAGATATTTAAATGTCCCTGTAAGTTTTGTGAAGTCTAATCTTCAAGGTAAACATGTTATTGAGGGGAAGTATATTTTAAAGTAGAGGAAATGAAGATAAATTCCCAGCATGCTCAAAAATGTCAATGAATACATGGCTGGATTCCAAGTTATTTGTTACATTTTAAATGTGACATTGTATTTATGCTAAAAACAACTTAGATAAATATTAGCCTCAATTTCATTAAATATTTTTTATGCTAAAGTTCAGGGGATTTTGCTACAGCAGATTATTATATTTTATTTAACCTTTCTTTTGCTAGTATGTGAAATGCACTAATTCAGTGCAATGTCAGTTTCCTTTGTGCTGGTAAAAGCTTCAGAATTATTTTCCCTATAGTCTCCAAGCTTAGTAATGATCATTCAACAATCAGGATTATTAGACAAACTAGGAGTTCCCCCAGTAATGGAGGAAGCATGCTGATAATATTTAAAGGGACATTGTACTGTAAACATTTTTTCCCCTTGAATAGCTTCCATTTTGCTTGCTGGAGTGCAGTAAGTTGTTAGCAAACTGTTATTTTACCTTTATTTTGTCATTTGAAATAGCAGTTTTAACCTGTTGAAACCACCTTATAACAAAAAATAGAAACAATGTTGTATTCTCTGTAGGAAAGCTAACTGCTAGATTTAGAGTTTGGCGGCCAAAGGGGTGCGTTAGCTACGCGTGCTTTTTTTCTCCCGCACCTTTTAAATACCGCTGGTATTTAGAGTTCACAGAATGGCTGGGTTTTCAGTGCGTTAGGCTCCAAAAAGGGAACGTAGAGCATAATTTAACGCCACTGGAACTCTAGATACCAGCGGTGCTTACGGACGCGGCCAGCTTCAAAAACGTGCTCGTGCACGATATCCCCATAGAAAACAATGGGGCCATTTGAGCTGAAAAAAAAACTAACACCTGCAAAAAAGCAGCGTTCAGCTCTTAACGCAGCCCCATTGTTTGCTATGGGGAAACACTTCCTACGTCTGCACCTAACACCCTAACATGAACCCAGAGTCTAAACACCCCTAACCTTACACTTATTAACCCCTAATCTGCCGCCCCCGCTATCGCTGACCCCTGCATATTATTATTAACCCCTAATCTGCCGCTCCGTAAACCGCCGCTACCTACATTATCCCTGTGTACCCCTAATCTGCTGCCCCTAACACCGCCGATCCCTATATTATATTTATTAACCCCTAATCTGCCCCCCTCAACGTCGCCTCCACCTGCCTACACTTATTAACCCCTAATCTGTCGAGCGGACCGCACCGCTACTATAATAAAGTTATTAACCCCTAATCCGCCTCACTCCCGCCTCAATAACCCTATAATAAATAGTATTAACCCCTAATCTGCCCTCCCTAACATCGCCGACACCTAACTTCAATTATTAACCCCTAATCTGCCGACCGAATCTCGCAGCTACTGTAATAAATGGATTAACCCCTAAAGATAAGTCTAACCCTAACCCTAACACCCCCCTAAGTTAAATATAATTTAAATCCAACAAAATAAATTAACTCTTATTAAATAAATTATTCCTATTTAAAGCTAAATACTTACCTGTAAAATAAACCCTAATATAGCTACAATATAAATTATAATTATATTATAGCTATTTTAGGATTTATTTTTATTTTACAGGTATCTTTGTATTTATTTTAACCAGGTACAATAGCTATTAAATAGTTAAGAACTATTTAATAGCTAAAATAGTTTAAATAATTACAAAATTACCTGTAAAATAAATCCTAACCTAAGTTACAATTAAACCTAACACTACACTATCAATAAATTAATTAAATAAAATACCTACAATTATCTACAATTAAACCTAACTCTACACTATCAATAAATTAATTAAATACAATATCTACAAATAAATACAATTAAATAAACTAAGTACAAAAAATAAAAAAGAACTAAGTTACAAAAAATAAAAAAATATTTACAAACATTAGAAAAAAATTACAACAATTTTAAACTAATTACACCTAGTCTAAGCCCCCTAATAAAATAACAAAGACCCCCAAAATAAAAAAATGCCCTACCCTATTCTAAATTACAAAAGTTCAAAGCTCTTTTACCTTACCAGCCCTTAAAAGGGCCCTTTGCGGTGCATGCCCCAAAAATTCAGCTCTTTTGCCTGGAAAAAAAACATACAATACCTCCCCCAACATTACAACCCACCACCCACATACCCCTAATCTAACCCAAACCCCCCTTAAATAAACCTAACACTAAGCCCCTGAAGATCTTCCTACCTTGTCTTCACCATGCCAGGTATCACCGATCGTTCCAGGCTCCGAAATCTTCATCCAAGCCCAAGCGGGGGCTAGACATCCATCATCCGACGGCTGAAGAAGTCCAGAAGAGGCTCCAAAGTCTTCATCCTATCCGGGAAGAAGAGTAGATCCGGACCGGCAACCATCTTCTTCCAAGCGGCATCTTCTATCTTCATCCGATGAGGACCGGCTCCATCTTGAAGACCTCCACCGCGGACCCATCTTCTTCTTCCGACGACTTCCCGACGAATGACGGTTCCTTTGAGGGACGTCATCCAAGATGGCGTCCCTCGAATTCCGATTGGATGACGTCCCTTAAAGGAACCGTCATTCGTCGGGAAGTCGTCGGAAGAAGATGATGGGTCCGCGGTGGAGGTCTTCAAGATGGAGCTGGTCCTCATCGGATGAAAATAGAAGATGCCGCTTGGAAGAAGATGGTTGCCGGTCCGGATCTACTCTTCTTCCCGGATAGGATGAAGACTTTGGAGCCTCTTCTGGACTTCTTCAGCCGTCGGATGATGGATGTCTAGCCCCCGCTTGGGCTTGGATGAAGATTTCGGAGCCTGGAACGATCGGTGATACCTGGCATGGTGAAGACAAGGTAGGAAGATCTTCAGGGGCTTAGTGTTAGGTTTATTTAAGGGGGGTTTGGGTTAGATTAGGGGTATGTGGGTGGTGGGTTGTAATGTTGGGGGGGGGTATTGTATGTTTTATTTTACAGGCAAAAGAGCTGAATTCTTTGGGGCATGCCCCGCAAAGGGCCCTTTTAAGGGCTGGTAAGGTAAAAGAGCTTTGAACTTTTGTAATTTAGAATAGGGTAGAGCATTTTTTTTTATTTTGGGGGTCTTTGTTATTTTATTAGGGGGCTTAGAGTAGGTGTAATTAGTTTAAAATTGTTGTAATTGTTTTCTAATGTTTGTAAATATTTTTTTATTTTTTGTAACTTAGTTCTTTTTTATTTTTTGTACTTTAGTTAGTTTATTTAATTGTATTTATTTGTAGATATTGTATTTAATTTATTTATTGATAGTGTAGTGTTAGGTTTAATTGTAGATAATTGTAGGTAGTTTATTTAATTTATTTATTGATAGTGTAGTGTTAAGTTTAATTGTAACTTAGGTTAGGATTTATTTTACAGGTAATTTTGTAATTATTTTAACTAGGTATCTATTAAATAGTTATTAACTATTTAATAGCTATTGTACCTGGTTAAAATAATTACAAAGTTGCCTGTAAAATAAATATTAATCCTAAAATAGCTAAGATATAATTATAATTTATATTGTAGCTATATTAGGATTTATTTTACAGGTAAGTATTTAGCTTTAAATAGGAATCATTTATTTAATAAGACTTAATTTATTTCGTTAGATAAAAATTATATTTAACTTAGGGGGGGTGTTAGTGTTAGGGTTAGAATTAGCTTAAGGGGTTAAACAATTTATTAGAGTAGCAGTGAGCTCCGATCGGCAGATTAGGGGTTAATACTTGAAGTTACTTGTCAGCGATGTTAGGGAGGGCAGATTAGGGGTTAATACTATTTATTATAGGGTTATTGAGGCGGAAGTGAGGCAGATTAGGGGTTAATACATTTATTATACTAGCAGTGAGCTCCGGTCGGCAGATTAGGGGTTAATAATTGTAGGTAGCTGGCGGCGACGTTGTGGGGGGGCAGATTAGGGGTTAATAAATATAATATAGGGGTCGGCGGTGTTAGGGGCAGCAGATTAGGGGTACATAGGGATAACGTAGTTGGCGGCGGTGTACGGAGCGGCAGATTAGGGGTTAAAAAATTTAAATATAGTGGCGGCGATGTGGGGGGACCTCGGTTTAGGGGTACATAGGTAGTTTATGGGTGTTAGTGTACTTTGGAGCACAGTAGTTAAGAGCTTTATGAACCAGCGTTAGCCCAGAAAGCTCTTAACTACTGACTTTTTTCTGCGGCTGGAGTTTTGTCGTTAGATTTCTAACGCTCACTTCAGCCAAGACTCTAAATACCGGCGTTAGAAAGATCCCATTGAAAAGATAGGATACGCAATTGACGTAAGGGGAAAAGTCGCGGTATGGAAAAGTCGCGGCTGGAAAGTGAGCGTTAGACCCTTTAATGACTGGCTCCAAATACCAGAGGGCGGTAAAAACCAGCGTTAGGAGCCTCTAACGCTGGTTTTGACGGCTACCGCCCAACTCTAAATCTAGGCCTAAGTGAACAATAGACAGCTATATAAATTAATCTCCCAGTGTGGGGTGGCAGAGAGAGATTTTTATGTATCTAAAAATAGATGGTTGTGCTCACCGAACACTTAAAGGGACAGTCTACCTTAGAATTGTTATTGTTTTAAAAGATAGATAATCCCTTTATTACCCATTCCCCAGTTTTGCATAACCAACACTGTTTTATTAATATATGTTTTACCTCTGTGATTACCTTGTATCTAGGAACCTTCTTCCAGCCCCCTGATCACATGACTGTGACTGTTTATTATCTATTGTCTTGTATTTAGCATTGTTTTTTTGCTAAATCTTAAATAACCCCCTGTGCCTGAACACAGTGTTATCTATATGGCCCACGTGTACTTTCTGTCTCTTTGTGTTGAAAAGAGATTTAAAAAGCATGTGATTAGAGGCAGCCCTCAAAGGCTTAGAAATTAGCATATGAGCCTACCTATGTTTAGTTTAAACTAAGAATACCAAGAGAAAAAAGCAAACTTGATGATAAAAGTAAATTGAAAAGTTGATTAAAATTAAAAGTCCTATCTGAATAATAAAAGTTTAATTAATACTAGAGTGTGCCTTTAACTATAATTAACATTTCAATATGGAAGCAAGAAGACTTTATGTATAGAGAGAGATATCATGAGTAGGTCTGATATTTCTTCAGGCAACACAATTTAAATGGGCATGTCCTTGCGGGCAATAGGTCATGATTTTAATGAGTAAAACTAGCTATGTCAATAACAAAAATATAGGAAAACAAACAATTTCCCATATATTTAATACCATGTAGTTTTACAATATGAGGTGCTTTTAACTTATTTTTTAAACCTTTACAGCTAATTTTTACAGCAAATTTTGGTACGTGTATTCATGCATCATTTTGTGTTTCTTTGATGTAATGTATGTCAGGTTGTGCTTGATTGTGGATCTGTATTCAAAGCTGGAATCTCCTACTAACCCACTAGTCTGTGACTAATAAAAAAATAAATAAAATAAAAAATACTACACAATATGAAGAAACAGACATTGCAATAAACATTTTTCTTTGTTATACTTGCAAAGGTGTGTCCCGCTCCTCAAATAATAGCAATGTCAGGTATCTTTATCAGCCAGTGAGGATCAGTAGGAAGCACAAAATCCATACTGAAGTAAAGGGGTCATAAAAATGCAAGAAGAAAATGCTTGCACATAACTATTACTCCTGCTTAGGGGATAAACTCATAGTTAAATTCCGTTTCAGAGCAGCAATCCACTAATGGGAACTACAGAACACAATTGGCGAGCCAATGACAAGAAGCATATGTGTGTAGCCACCAATCACCAGCTAGATTCCAGTAGTGCATTGCTGCACCTGAGCCTACCTACGTATGCTTTTCAACAAAAGATACCAATAGAACAACATACATTTGATAATAGAAATTAAATGTAAAAGTCTCTTAAAATTGCATGCTCTGTCTGACCATGAACGTTTAGTTTTGACTTTTTCTATCTCTTGAACATTCTTTTCAGGCAAAACATTTTTTTACAAAGACAAATGCTTTCATATATGCATGAGAAAACAATTTGGAGTGCAGTGTTCCCGTAAGCAAGACAGTAACTTTTATTGGTAACTTCTTTGCCTGACTAGCAACAATCAGTGATATTTTTCATGTACTCTGTATGTGTGTTCCGCTATGCTGAAGGTCACTATAGGTCATATTTTCAAAAGGGCTTAACTATTGTAGTACCAATGAAAATATGTTCTCTAAAAGTACAGCCTTAAGGGAGCAATTTATTAAGCAGAGATAATATTTAGATGCTGTGAGCCAGAATGTGCACAGTTGGGTGTAACAGGGTGTGTGAGATGTCAGGCACACAAGCCATATATGCCTGGAGGTAGGTAATATATCTGTAGCAGGAAAGGTGAAGCAATTACTACTTTGACAGGATGTTATCACTTACTAATTGCAGTTCCTACATTTTGTTGTCTTGTGCTCTTGAGGGTTTTTAAGTTGCTCATTACCTGGAGGGATAAGAAGCATTATAGCATGTGCACAGTGTATTATTTCTGACACTTCTCATCCCCATGGAAATGAGAAGCCTAAAAATCATTTGGGGCATACTTGCATATGCTTATGCGATACAATCGCCAAGTAGCTATATTGCTCAACTGCCTGTTAAAAAAGTGACAGTACTGAGTACAGAGCATCAAGGAAGACAAATTTTGATTTAAAGGGACAGATTTTATACAAAATGTTTAGTTATGCATAATGAAACAACAGTGGCTAGCTTTGTTGCCTGTAGACAAAAGTCCTGATTGTCTCCTCCAAACAAGGCAAATAAAGAGTGGAGTTTAGCTTTTGAAAAAGAATTGCTGTAAAAAAAAAGAAAGTTAATTTGTTTTAAAACATTAAGACTTAGCTATTATGTTTTTCTATAGCAACACAATAGAAATGTGTTATAATTATAAGGTGTTTACTCTCCCTTTAAAGGGACAGTATGCACCAGTTTTCATATAACTGCATGCTAACAAGAACTGCTGGTGCAATACCACCCCCTGCAGATTTGCGGCAGGGGGTGTCAATCAACCCGATCGTACACAATTGGGCGGATTGATGTCCGCAGCCTCAGAGGCAGCGGGCGAGCAGAGGTCTTAGGACCGCTGCCTCTTAACTTCCGCTTCAGACGGAACTGAAGCGGAGTGGGTCAGAGGCAGCATCCCCTGCTTCTTAAATAGAACCCTATATCTTTATTTTATATGCTTTTGATGTGTTTATGCATTTTTTTTAACCCTTACATTTTACTTTAGGTCTCAAGTCGCACTAGATATTCTAGAACAGTTTTGGCTTTCACTCAAGCACCACCTATAACTTTCAACTTGTAATATGAATGCACATTAGCGTGTTCGTGATATCCTGTGAAAGTAAAGGTTAAGCTATTGCAACCCATAGTCTGGCACAAAATGTTTGATAATGCATAATTAAAAAGTTTGCAAAGCACTTTCATTATTTATTTTGCCCACTTTCCAGTTAATTGCATTGTTTCTAGTCCCCCAGAGAGGTTAGAATCAGAGTGCTAAACCCTGACACTCATAAATGCTGCAATTTGATTGGTTGATCAATGCAGAGGCTCATTTATATCTCTCTCTTATTGGCCACAGCAAAGGGAGTTCAATAACATTCAAGAGACTTTTCCAGGGATGGGCAATTGTTTCAGAGCTGATCACGGCTCCCCATCTACATTTAAAGGCAGAGATTTCTATATACACACTTTTTTGCACTTGTACAGTTCTCATGTGCCATGATATATACATAATATAACGGTATAGTGTGTGTGTGAATCTGCTGGGTCTGCTGAAAGAAACAATATATAATACTACTTGGTTTCTCACTGAAAGTGGCCTACAGTAAGGGTTAAATATGTGCAACAGCTAGAAACTTCAAAACAGCTCATCACATGGGTGTAAATGGCCCAGCATTTAAAGGGTTAAAGGGATGGAAAGGTCAAAATTGAAATGTACATGAATGCATTTCAAGTTTAAATAGAAACATTTTTGCAATATACTTCCTGTAGCAAAAATACTTTTAGTAAACGTTATTACTGTTTAAGCGGAATACGCACATATGCTGCTAGTACCCAATGCACCAACATTCAAACGCCATAAAAATCCATAGAATGTTGCTTTTCCTCTTTATTATCCTCATTTCTGCTTAACCATCTTTATTTATTTATCTATGTTTTTAATTTTTCTCTCCCCTGTCCAATTTGTTTCCTTCATTAAAAGATCTAGGTTCAGCCAAGAAGGTAAATCCTTTAATTAAAGGCATGAACCCTGTGTGAATGTTTCCTATGGTTTTCAGTGACTAAAGAAAAAACAAACACAAACTCATTTATGCAAAATAAAAAAAAGCTCAGGGAATTTCCTTTCAAAAAACATCTCCATTTTTATTCTCTTTCTATAGCCATTCTGCTAAAAGTATAATTGTAACGTCTAAACAGTTGGTTTGATTTTTCTGAAACAAGCCTACAACTGTTTCCCTTCGTCTATCTCTGTAAGGTTAACATCATGGGTGTTAAACATAAAAACAACATTGTAAAGAAGCTGGAAAAAAGATATTACATTAACGCAATCTCTTTGCTTGGATAGCGTTTTTTTCTTTTTTTCAAAGTGATCAGGTAAGTGGAACATGGAAGCGTTATAGGAGAGTTGTGAGGAGGTCACTTCTTAGTAATGCACCTGCTGAGACTAGAAACGCAAGAGATTCGCTAATTAACTTAGGAAACAATTGCCTCGTTTTGCAATGAGCTGTCAGACCATGGAATCTGGCATACTTCATTTGTTCTTTTGGCTGAATTGGAACAGTTCCCAGCTTTCAAGTTTAACTCATTCCTAGAGCACTCAGCACTACATAAGCACATAGATAGGGGACAGTTTTAGTTGGCTATATATTTTCTGATGTTTTAGTTTTTTATATATATTACTGCCTAGGCCAGGGGTGGCAAAGCTTTATGAGAATATGTGCTCAAATTGGCAACAATCTTTTTAAAATAAAACTCTATAATTGCTCATTTTACCTTTGTTAAAATTTAAAGGGACAGTCACTAACATTGTTATTCTTTAAAAAGTTAGACAACACCTTTACTACCCATTCCCCAGCTTTGCACAACCAACATTGTTATATTAATATACTTTATAACATTTAAACCTCTAAATGTCTGCCTGTTTCTAAGTCACTACAGACAGCCACTTATCACATGCTTTTTTATTCGCTTTTCACAACAGGAGACTGCTAGTTTATGTGGGTGTGGGCCATATAGATAATATTGTGCTCATAGCTGGGGAGTTATTTAAGAGTCAGCACAACACAGCAATAACTGGCTAAAATGCAAGTCAATAAATAATAAATAATGTCATGTGATCAAGGGGTTGTCAGAAGATGCTTAGCTACAAGGTAATAAATATATTAATATAACCATGTTGGTTGTGCAAAACTGGGGAATGGGTAACAAAGGGATTATCTATCTTTTAAAACAATAACAATTCTGGTTTAGACTATCCCTTTAATGTGGAATTTAAATGGAACAGTAAAACCAAAATTAAACTTTCATGAATCTGATAGAGCATTCAGCTTTTAACAACTTTCCATTTTGATTCTGTTGAAAAGTATTCCTCTGTAGGCTCTAAGCAATGCATTGCTGGGAGCTGCTGATGCTGATTGGTGGCTCCACATACTGTATATGTGTCTAGTCACTGGCTCACCCAGTGTGTTAAGCTAGCTCACAGTAGTGCATTGTTATCAGCAAAAGAATATTGTAAACGGGAAATTATATATATATATATTGTGAAAAAGGATGAGATCCTGGACGTTCAAGCTGAGCCTACAAAATATGATGTGTGTACAGAAACTGAATCAAGTTTTACAGATATGCGAGAAACATTTGCTAAGGACATGTATCACTTAAATGGATAGTTTAGTCATAATGGAAAACCAGTAACGTAAGCTTAGGAGCCGGCCCATTTTTGGTTCAGCACCTGGGTAGTACTTGCTGATTGGTGTTTTAATGTAGCCACCAATCAGCAAGCGCTACCCAGGGTACTGAACCAAAAATAGCCGACTCTGAAGCTTACAGTCTTGCTTTTTCAAATAAAGATACCAAGAGAACAAAGAAAAATTGATAATAGGAGTAAATTAGAAAGTTGCTTAAAATTGCATGATCTAGCTGAATCATGAAAGTTTAATTTTGACTAGACTATGCCTTTAAGGAAATGTGTGCATAATAATTACAAAAGAATAAGAATCCTTAGAAATTAAAGTAGGCAAATTCAGTTACTTCAACTTCTATTGGATATATATATATATATGGATTCTGGGGGAGGGGGGTAAATGTAATGCACCACATTTCAATTTTAGAGAAGCCTGTCATTTGTGTTATGTTTTGTGCTAGCTGTACAAATGAGTTACTGGGTTGTGCAGGGTTAAATTAACATTCTGTCATTATGCTAAGCCCACCAAGAACGTATACCTTTTAGTTGTCCTAAAAGATGTTTTGCTTAGTTTATCCACATCTGCTTGATACATCTCATTCTATAATATGCAGATTATCTCAGTGATTATATTTCCACCAAAGACTGACCTTAGTTGAAAAGTAAGACATGTACATGT
Organism: Bombina bombina; assembly: GCF_027579735.1. NCBI lineage: Eukaryota > Metazoa > Chordata > Amphibia > Anura > Bombinatoridae > Bombina > Bombina bombina. Next base: position 1,064,193,732 of record NC_069501.1, on the reverse strand, counting down.
AAAAATGAATGTATGACTAATTCTTCCAATACAAGGGCCTCCATTACATACAAAGCGTCGCCCGCAAAAGCCGGTGACACCGGTTTTTGCGTGTTTTTGGTATCCTATATACAGCGCCGCATATAAATGTGGCACGTACATTTCACCCGTCGCTCGCAATTTTTACTCCCATAAGCTAACATGGGACAGCGTCATAAATCGGTATCCAATATCCAGTATGGGAGCACCATAACTCCCTAAAATGCCTGCAAAAAATAAACTAACACCTAACGCATGCGCAATGTCTATCTACCTGTCAACCGCATTCCCCCACCGCAATAACTAATAAACTGTATTAACCCCTAAACTGCCATAGCCCACACCGCAATTAACCTATTCTAGTATTAACCCCTAAACCACCATAGCCCACATAGCCTATTAAATGTATTAACCCCTAATCTGCCGCCGCCAATGTCGCAGGCCACTATAATAAAGTTAAACCCCTAAACCTAAATCTAACCTTAACCCTAACACCCCCTAACTTTATTATTTAAATAAATCTAAATAATATTACTAGTATTAACTAAAGTATTCCTATTTAAAACTAAATACTTACCTAGAAAATAAACCCTAAGATAGCTACAATATAATTAATAATGACATTGTAGCTATTTTAGGATTTATTTTTATTTTACAGGCAACATTGTATTTATTTTAACTAGGTACAATAGCTATTAAATAGTTAATAACTATTTAATAGTTACCTAGTTAAAATAATTACATATTTACCTGTAAAATAAAACCTAACCTAAGTTACAATTACTGTAAAAAGAAAAGAGTTATACAGAGAATCTACACTCAGACTCTTTGCTAATCCTAAAGGTGATGTAACCTCGAAACAATATCACCTAAATCAGAAAATTGAAGAAAAGAGGGAGTGGGATAGCGCTTAGACAGCTGCGAGTCTTGATAAATATAGTTGGTGCATATAGTCCCAATCAAATTTTATATCTGTACTTTCAAATTCTTATGATGGTCCCTGATTGGGGTTCTCAAATTTTGAAATTTTGTAATATCTGACTAAGTATATGCAAAGGTGACAAATGTGTGTGTGTCTTAGTCCTATGATCTTACTTAAATGGTAAACTGTGATGATTTAAGATTCTTATGTGATTACTTAGTCTTAAATGGTTTAGTCTTATAACATACCAATAGCAAATATATTTAAGAAATCAAAGATAGGAGTTTTTGTGCTGAAAATGTATATATATTTTATTCCTATACAGAAAAAAGTCCTAACAATAATTAATAAACAATATAAAATCTAACACATTGATGCCGGCATCTAATTATATGTTTAAAACATCATTAAAATTTTTATTTTATACTAGTATAGCACATTACCAACTTTCTGGTGTATCTATGTTCCGGTTTCAGTTTAAGACAAAACTTTTAATTGTAACGTTACATTCCCCACCCTATACTAAATTACAAATAGCCCTTAAAAGGGCTTTTTGCAGGGCATTGCCCCAAAAGTAATCAGCTCTTTTACCTGTAAAAAAAATAAATACACCCCCCCAACATTAAAAACCCACCACCCACACCCAACCTTACTCTAAAACCCACCCAATCCCCCCTTAAAAAAACCTAACACTACCCCGTTGAAGATCACCCTACCTTGAGCCGTCTTCACCCAGCCGGGCAGAAGTCTTCATCCAAGCGGCATCTTCTATCTTCTTCCATCCGACGAGGAGCGGCTCCATCTTGAAGACATCCAATGCGGAGCATCCTTCCTGGCCGACGGACTAACGACGAATGAAGGTTCCTTTAAATGATGTCATCCAAGATGGCGTCCCTTGAATTTCGATTGGCTGATAGGATCAGCCAATCGGAATTAAGGTAGGAAAAATCCTATTGGCTGATACAATCAGCCAATCGGATTGAAGTTCAATCCGATTGGCTGATACAATCAGCCAATAGGATTGAGCTCACATTCTATTGGCTGATTGGAACAGCCAATAGAATGCAAGGTCAATCCAATTGGCTGATTGCATCAGCCAATAGGATTTTTCCTACCTTAATTCCAATTGGCTGATAGAATCCTATCAGCCAATCGAAATTCAAGGGATGCCATCTTGGATGACGTCATTTAAAGAAACCTTCATTCGTCGTTAGTCCTTCGTCCAGGAAGGATGCTCCGCGTCGGATGTCTTCAAGATGGAGCCGCTCCTTGTCGGATGGAAGAAGATAGAAGATGCCCCTTGGATGAAGACTTCTGCCCGGATGGAGGACCTCTTCTGCCTGGATCGGATGAAGACTTCTGCCCGGCTGGAGGACCACTTGTGCCCGGATCGGATGAAGACTTCTGCCCGGCTGTGTGAAGATGGCTCAAGGTAGGGTGATCTTCAATGGGGTAGTGTTAGGTTTTTTTAAGGGGGGATTGGGTGGGTTTTAGAGTAAGGTTGGGTGTGGGTGGTGGGTTTTAATGTTGGGGGAGTGTAAAAGTAATCAGGTAAAAGAGCTGATTACTTTGGGGCAATGCCCCGCAAAAAGCCCTTTTAAGGGGCTATTTGTAATTTAGTATAGGGTAGGGCATTTTATTATTTTTGGGGGCTTTTTTATTTTATTAGGGGGCTTAGATTAGGTGTAATTAGTTTAAACTTCTTGTAATTTTTTTTATTTTCTGTAATTTAGTGTTTGTTTTTTGTACTATAGTTTATTTTATTTAATGGTATTTAATTTTAGGTAATTGTAGTTAATTTATTTAATTAATTAATGATAGTGTAATGTTAGGTGTAATTGTAACTTAGGTTAGGGTTTTATTTTACAGGTAAATTTGTAATTATTTTAACTAGGTAGCTATTAAATAGTTATTAACTATTTAATAGCTATTGTACCTAGTTAAAATAAATACATCGTTGCCTGTAAAATAAAAATAAATACTAAAATAGCTACAATGTAATTATTAATTATAATGTAGCTATCTTACAGCTAGATTACGAGTTTTGTCGGTAAAAACTTGCGGGGCTAATGCTCCATTTTTTTCCAGCGATTACTTTAAACAATGCTGGTATTACGAGTTTTCTGATGGCTGTGTTAGCCTCAGAAAAGTGAGCGTTGAGCAAAATTTAGCTCCACTTCTAACCTCAATACCAGCGTTGCTTACGGTAGTGGTAATCTGGAAAAACGTGCTCGTGCACGATTTCCCCATAGGAAACAATGGGGCTGAGTTGGCTGAAAAAAAACCTAACACCTGCAAAAAAGCAGCGTTCAGCTCCTAACGCAGCCCCATTGTTTCCTATGGGAAAACACTTTCTAAGTTTACACCTAACACCCTAACATGAACCCCGAGTCTAAACACCCCTAATCTTACACTTATTAACCCCTAATCTGCCCCCGACATCCTCGCCCACCTGCATTATACTATTAACCCCTAATCTGCCGCTCCGGACACCGCCGCCACCTACATTATCCCTATGAACCCCTAATCTGCTGCCCCTAACATCGACGACACCTATATTATATTTATTAACCCCTAATCTGCCCCCCCCCACGTCGCCGCCACTTACCTACAATTATTAACCCCTAATCTGCCGACTGGACATTGCCGCCACTATAATAAATGTATTAACCCCTAAACCGCTGCACTCCCGCCGCCTCGCAAACACTATAATAAATTGTATTAACCCCTAATCTGCCCCCCCAATGTCGCCCGCCACCTACCTACAATTATTAAGCCCCTAATCTCCCACCCCCAACGTCACTGCTACTATAATAAAGTTATTAACCCCTAAACCTAAGTCTAACCCTAACCCTAACACCCCCTAACTTAAATATAATTTAAATAAATCTAAATAAAATTACTATCATCAACTAAAGTATTCCAATTTAAAACTAAATACTTACCTATAAAATAAACGCTAATATAGCTACAATATAACTAATAGTTACACTAGCTATTTTAGGATTTATATTTATTTTACAGGCAAACTTTGTATTTATTTTAACTAGGTACAATAGCTATTAAATAGTTAATAACTATTTAATAGCTACCTAGTTAAAATAATTACAAAATTACCTGTAAAATAAATCCTAACCTAAGTTTACAAATACACCTAACACTACACATCAATAAATTAATTAAATAAATTAACTACAATTATCTAAACTCAAATAGAATTAAATAAACTAAACTATAGTACAAAAAACAAACACTAAATTACAAAAAATTAAAAAATATTACAAGAATTTTAATCTAATTACACCTAATCTAAACCCCCTAATAAAATAAAAAAGCCCCCCAAAATAATAAAATTCCCTACCCTATACTAAATTACAAAAGCACTTTTAACCTTTAAAAATATACAAGACCACCCCAACATTAAAACCCACCACCCACACACCCCTACTCTAAAACCCACCGATCCCCCCCTTAAAAAAAAAACTAACACTACCCCCCCCCCTGAAGATCACCCTACCTTGAGCCGTGTTCACACCAGCCGGGCACCGATGGCCAGAAGAGGACATCCGGACCGGCAGAAGTCTTCATCCTATCCGGCAGAAGAGCACATCCGGACTGGCAGACATCTTCATCCAGACAGCATCTTCTATCTTCATCCTTCCGGAGCGAAGCGGAGCCATCTTCTAGCCATCCTCTTCTTCCGATGTCCCTAACGCAGAATGAAGGTGCCTTTAAATGACGTCATCCAAGATGGCGTCCCTCTTATTCCGATTGGCTGATAGGATTCAATCAGCCAATCGGAATTAAGGTAGGAAAAAATCTGATTTAATCAGCCAAATCTTGATTTAATCAGCCAATCGGATTGAAGTTCAATCCGATTGCCTGATTGGATGAGCCAATAGAATTGACCTCGCACTCTATTGGCTCATCCAATTGGCTCATGCTATCTACCGGTCCGGATGTCCTCTTCTGGCCCCCTTGGTGCCAGGCTGGGGTGAACACGGCTCAAGGTAGGGTGATCTTAAGGGGGGGTAGTGTTAGGTTTTTTTAAGGTGGGATCTAGTGGGTTTTAGAGTAAGCGTGTGTGGGGTGGTGGGGTTTTAATGTTGGGGGGGTCTTGTATTTTTTTTACAGGTAAAAGAGCTGATTACTTTGGGGCAATGCCCCGCAAAAAGCCCTTTTAAGGGCTGGTAAAAGAGCTGATTACTTTTATAATTTAGTATAGGGTAGGGGAATTTTATTATTTTGTTGGGCTTTTTATTTTATTAGGTGTCTTAAATTAGGGTATAATTAGATTAAAATTCTTGTATTATTTTTTTATTTTTTGTAATTTAGTGTTTGGTGTTTTTGTACTATAGTTTAGTTTATTTAATTCTATTTGAGTTTAGATAATTGTAGTTAATTTATTTAATTAATTTATTGATAGTGTAGTGTTAGGTCTATTGTAACTTAGGTTAGGATTTATTTTACAGGTAATTTTGTAATTATTTTAACTAGGTAGCTATTAAATAGTTATTAACTATTTAATAGATATTGTACCTAGTTAAAATAAATACAAAGTTGCCTGTAAAATAAATATAAATCATAAAATAGCTACAATGTAGCTATTAGTTATATTGTAGCTATATTAGGGTTTATTTTATAGGTAAGTATTTAGTTTTAAATTGGAATACTTTAGTTGATGATAGTAATTTTATTAGATTTATTTAAATTATATTTAAGTTAGGGGGTGGTTAGGGTTAGACTTAGGTTTAGGGGTTAAAAACTTTATTATAGTAGCGGCGACGTTGGGGGCGGGAGATTAGGGGTTAATAATTGTAGGTAGGTGGCAGCGACGTTGGGGGGGGGGCAGATTAGGGGGTTAATAAAATATATTATAGTGTTTGCGAGGCGCGATTGCAGCGGTTTAGGGGTTAATACATTTATTATAGTGACGGCAATGTCCCGGTCGGCAGATTAGGGGTTTAATAAATATAATATAGGTGTCGGCGATGTTAGGGGCAGCAGATTAGGGGTTCATAAGTATAACGTAGGTGGCGGCGATGTCCTTTCGGCAGATTAGGGGGTTAATAATTTTATTATAGTGTTTGCGATGTGGGGGGGGCCTTGGTTTAGGGGGTTAATAGGTAGTTTATGGGGTGTTAGTGTACTTTGTAGCACTTTAGTTAAGAGCTTTACGTTCCGGCGTTAGCCCATAAAACTCTTAACTACTGACTTTTTTTATGCGGTAGGATGTCTTGGAGGTAGAGGCTGTACCGCTCACTTTCTCCAAGACTTGTAATACCAGCGTTAGGCAAATCCCATTAAAAAGATAGGATACGCAATTGACGTAAGGGGATTTGCGGTAGCCAAAAGTCGCGGAAGAAAAGTGAGCGGTACACCCTGATACCTGTCAGACTCATAATACCAGCGGGGCATTAAAAAGCAGCGTTAGGACCCCTTAACGCTGCTTTTTAAGGCTATCGCAGAACTCGTAATCTAGGCGATAGGGTTTATTTTATAGGTAAGTATTTAGTTTTAAATAGGAATACTTTAGTTAATACTAGTATATTATTTAGATTTATTTAAATAATAATTAGGGTTAGGGGGTGTTAGGGTTAGGGTTAGACTTAGGTTTAGGGGGTTAATAACTTTATTATAGTGGCGGCGACGTTGGCGGGCGGCAGATTAGGGGGTTAATAGATATAATAGGCTATGGTGGGCTATGGCGGTTTAGGGGTTAATAATTTAGTTATTACTTGCGGTGTGGGCTATGGTGTTTTAGGGGTTAATAATTAGGCTTATTGTGTTGTGGGGGATTGTCGGTCTAGGGGTTAATATATTTATTATTAGTAGTGAGAGGGGGGGATTGTAGATATACTGGTTTTATTTTTTTTTTGGGAGCAAGTTACACTTTTACGGGAAATTTGATATTTCCTTTACTTTTCTTAGGCGCCGGCAGTTTCTAAAGTGCCGTAAGTCACTAGCGACTCCAGAAATTTGTAGTTACGCTCATTTCTGGACATCGCTAGTTTATCAGACTTACAGCACTTTAGGAACGCCGGCGGGGTATATGTAATACCCCATGTGCAAGGTGAAATTACGGGCGACGCAGGTTCCCACGCTTGCGCCGAAACCCTGTGCTGTATATGGGATTGCGCCCCAAGTCCCTAAAATAGTTGGCTCAATTCCTCTGTCCAAACGTCTGCCTCTTTCATGTCACTAACACAGTAGCATGCACGTGAAACACATAAATAGAGTATGCTTCAGGTTTACCAATGTCAGTGTCCAATGTTTGGAGTTTCCCTGTGAAGATCCCACCACAGGTTGCTGCTCACCCTGGCCACCAGCCTTCTGTGCTGGTCAGTGATTGAGTGCACTTTTTGGCGGGCAATGTGTTGAAATACCTCTCTTGCCGTAGTCATGCACAGACTTCTTTGTGAGTGCATGGGGGCCTACAGAATCCCTGCGCAGCTGTCGTGGACGGGGCAAGGAACATTGCATAGCAGTGTGCTTTTTGATGTAGAGAGATTATGAGATCAATATAAACCTTGATTGGCACAAATTTAGTACACACATATGACTGAAGGCATTTAAAAAGGGACCTCCAATCCTGTACTGTCTATTGTAAATATATGTATGTGTGCCGTGCATTAGTACTTAACACTGATCCATCCGTTATGCCACTTTGTGGTCTACAACTGTGCCCCACAGATGAGTGCCTGAGGGATATGGTAGTTGTGAGTGGATCCAGGATACTCCACAAACACGTTCATTAATTACACACAAAGCGGACATTGATAGAATGAAAGTGTTGGCAGATGCAATATGCCATTTGCTGGTTCCACGGTGGCTAATTTCTAGTACATAAACCTATGTGAGCACCTTAATAATGATTCTTGACTATATTCAGAAGAAATGTGTTAAAAACAGAGAAGCACAATTATTTAAAAAAGGAGGTAGGAGCTGTAGTTAAAAAATCTTGAAATTTTCTCGATAGAGCAGCCTCACTGATATTACCCAGAAACTTGTAATATGAGTGCGGAATATTGAAAAGATAGATTTGTAATTTTTTAAATGCTCACATAGAATAATCTAACTGCTGCTAAACTCGTAATATGGGTAGGTGCTAAAACTTTTGTTCAAAAAATACACAAACATACTCTGCTCTCATGGATATCAAATAATTGTAAACACAACACAGATTTATCCAAAAAAATATATATGTGTGGCACAATTATTGGCACCCCTACGACTTCACATGAGAAAATATATTTGAAGTATATTTAAATTGATATTTTAAATTTTTTAGTACACCTGGGTAACTAGGAACAGGAAATTGTTCAACCATGACTTCCTGATTAACAGTGGTATAAATATGCAATAACACATAGGCCGAATTCCCTTAGCCATTCATCACAATGTGTAAGACCAAGGAATATAGCTGTGATGTGCGGCAAAAGGTTGTTGTGCTTCACAAAATAGGAAGTGGCTATAGGAAAATAGCAAAAGCATTGAAAATGCCCATTTCTACCATCAGGGCAATAATTAAGAAGTTACAGTCAACTGGAAATGTATGAATCAACCTATTGGGAGGATGCGTGTATACATTGTCTTAACGCACTGTGAAGAGGATAGTTTGAGTGGTGAGAAGTTAGTTGCGTCTTGGGGTCAGTAAGTCTACAAAACTACGATCCAACGTCACCTACATCACTACAGAGTTGTTTGGAAGGGTTTTCAAGAAAAAAGCATCTACTCTCATGAAAAAGCAAACTCAAGCATCTTCAGTTTGCAAGACACCACTGAACCTTCAAATGGGATCAGATTTTATGGTCAGATGAAACCAAAATAGAGTTTTTTGGCAATAAACACCAGATGTGGGTTTGGGCGCACACAGAGACGTAGCCATATGGGAAAAGTACCTCATGCCCATGGTTAAATATGGTGGTGGCTCTTTAATGTTTTGGGGATGTTTTTCTGCCAGAGAACCTGGACAATTTCTTAGGATACATGGCATCATGGACACTATCAAATATCAACAGATATTAAATGAACACCTGATTGCTTCTGGCAGAAAGCTTAAAATAGGCAGTAGTTGCATCTTCCAGCAGGACAATGATGCAAAACATACATCAAAATCTACACAAAAATGTTTTACTGACTACAAAATCAAGGTCCTGCCATGGCCATCCCAGTCCCCTGACTTGAACCCCATAGAAAACCCTGTGGGGGTGAACTGAAGAGTCCACCAGCATCAACCTCAAAAGTATCTGGAGATATTCTGTATGGAGGAATGGTTTAGATCCCTTGCCATAGTAATCTCCAACCTCATCAGGCAATATATGAGAAAACTCAGAGCTGTTATCTTGGCAAAGGGAAGTAGCACAAAGTATTGACTTAAAGGGTACCAATAATTGTGCAGCACATATATTTAACAAAGATTTAAATTTTTTATATAAACCTTTGTTGTGTTTGTATTGTTTGATATCCATGAGAACAGAGTATTTTTGTGTATTTTTAAACAAAAGATCAAAAGGTTAAATAATAAAGACAATTTTTTCACACCCTTCCTTGCTCATATTTACCAAGGTTGCCAATATTAGTGGAGGGCATTGTATGTATATATATATATATATATATATATATATATATATATATATATATATATATATATATATATCATCAAGCAAAGAGAAGGCACTCACTGGGTCTTGTCCAAATAACAACTTTTAATAAGTAACGTTTGGGGGTTACCCCCCCGTTTTCAAACAAACATACCGCATAAAATTATGTACTCACCCACCATATATAGTGAACAAACATTTGGAAGTGCAAAGCGGCGCTGCCGACAGCATTCCCCCGGAAGTAACTCCTCCCCCAAAGGTTGCGTTACGTAACATCCGTAACCCTAGCAACCCGACATTAAATCAGCAGCGCCTATTAAAAACAAAAACAAGCCGTGTAAACATAATATGGCACATAGTAATATTGTATCATTGTATCACTATCATCTTCAACAGGGTGCTATATACTAATAGATCTGTTATACACAATTATTGAGGGAAAGTCCTATCGAATGGGAACAGAACATAAAATATGATCTATGCAGAGGACATAAGATGGTAACTTATACAGCAATATTCTAATTGTAATTGTGGCATAATAGACTATAGCAAGAACACTTCTAAACTGTATATATGATGAAAACAATAATATATATGTATAGTATAATAACCTATGATCAAACAAATTTGATGGTCAAAGATTAGAATATTAACTAGTTCTGATGTCTTAGATCCATTGTTGTGTATCTTCACAGGAAATGATTTCTTTTGGCAGCATTATCAATTTGCAATAACATTTCATCATAAACAAACAGTAATAAAACGTTATAAGAATGTTATAAAAAGCATTATAAAAATCAGTGTCAGTCTAGATGTACATTCAGACCCTGTGGTGTCATAGTGCCCAGGGTATGTATCCATCTGGCTTCCCGTTGCAATAGCAACTTTGCTCTATCCCCCTCCTCGTGTCAGAGGGGGGTACATGGTCTATAAATATGTATTTTAGATCTCTAGTCGTGTGTTTTGCTTGCACAAAATGTCTTGCCACCGGCTGGTCAGAGTCTCCCTTATCTATTGCTTTTCTGATCGCAGACCGGTGGTTCACCATCCTGGTCCTGAGATCATCAACTGTCTTTCCTACATAAAATAGACCACAAATGCAATGCAGGAGATATACAATAAAGTTAGTTGTACATGTTACTCTATATTTGATTCAAAATCTTTTGTACCATATGGGATGATTAAAGCTATTACCCGTTGTCAGTCCGCCACAGGTAGTGCAACCCAGGTACCTATAGCAACCTGGTTTGTTCTGTAGCCATGTGTCCTTAATGTAACAATTTCTGGGGTCAGTTTTTAATCAATGTATCTCTTAGGGAGTGGGCCCTTCAATATCCTACTCTAGGTGGATCCATTCTTTGGAAAGGCAGTTCTTTATCTGACGTAAGTAGGGTCCAATTATCCCTCATATTCTGTACAAAATCATTTTTACCCAAGGTGAAGGTGGTAATGAAAGTCATTCTATCATCCTCTTTGGAGTATTCCTTCGATTTTAGTGTATCTTGTTGTGTGAGGTGTAGTGTTTTATCCATGCACTCTTTCAGTAGATCCTTCTGATAGCCCCTTGCAGCAAATTTACTTTCCATTTCCAATAGTTGTTCATTTTTCAGCTTCGGGTCTGTATTGTTTCTTATTGTTCTTTTATATTGGGATACTGGCAATGCTCTTTTTAGCCTGGGGGTGCCAACTTGTGGCATGCAATACTGAGTTTGTATCCGTAGCCTTTGAATAGAGTGTGGTACAAAATCTTTTGTTCTGTTTGTATATACGAAGATCCAAAACGTCAACAGTATTTTTGTTGTATGTTAATTTAAATTTCACTGTTGGATGTATACTGTTTAATTCCTCTGTCCACTGTTGCAATCCCTATTCTGTTCCTCTCCACAGTAGGAACAGATCGTCAATGTATCTGTGAAATAATGATAATCTTGTGTCCTGAAAGAGATCAGTACCTAGGGTCTCCAGTTCTGCCATAAACAGATTCGCATAGCATGGGGCCACATTGGACCCCATGGCTGTCCCAGCGATTTGTAGATAATAGTCTCTCTCAAAACAAAAATAGTTAAGTTCTAAACAGACTCTAAGTAGTTCTATAAGAACATCAGTAGTAGGTCCTATATATGGATAGTTTTGTAGATGGTTCCTTGCAGCCCTTATCCCCTCCTCATGAGGGATCACAGTATATAGGGGGTGTAACATCCAATGTAACCAGTATTAATTCCTCATCCACTTCTGGCTGTTGTAGAAAAAGCTGTATCATACTTGTGGAGTCCAAGAGGAATGCTGCAGTGTTACACATTAGAGGTTGGAGTACCCTGTCTATGTAGCTGGCTATGGGCTGGAGTAATGAGCCTATTGTGGAAACTATTGGTCTACCTTGCGGTGTTTCTAAACTCTTATGAACCTTTGGAAGCATATATAGCACCGGTATTCTTGGAAAGTCAGTGACCATATAGGCCCTTAAATCTGCATCAATATGGTTGCTTGTCAGTAAATCGTTAGTAAGATCATCCAATTGTTTTTTAAATTGCATTGTAGGATTTTCCTTTCAGACGTTTGTTTGTAGTGGAATCATTAAGTTGTCGCATTACTTCATCCTTATAATCCCTGTAATTTAATTGGACGATTGCTCCTCCCTTGTCCGCTTCTCGTAGGACTATGTTGTTGTCCCTCTGTAATGTTTTTACCATTGGTAACAAAAAAGATAAATTTGATGGCACCACTACAAACAAATAGTATGAGTCTCCTCACCATCCAAGGTTGGCCTCAGGATACAACATATATTTGTGGTGTGGTGCTACTTGCTCAGGTATCAGAAGCTACATTTAACTTATATTCAATAAAGAATTGAACAAATTCAAATTAGTTAAATTAGAGGAACTTTAGGTCACATAAGTTAAAAATAAATCTTTATTAGAACGTGTTTAAAACAATGGGTATGATTAAAACTAAAATGTTAGCAGATATTAATGTCAGTTAAATACCTGACTAGTAATCGGTTTGTTGCTGATAGTCAGATTAGTAAAAGCCCAATATTGGATACTCTTAGTAACTCCTAGTGTGGTTGCAAAAATGATTACCAATCTATAGTTGATATAATATTCAGTTTATCAACTAGTTATATTATATACAAATCAATTATTGCAACCAAAAGTCTTAGTGCTTTTTAGATTATGTAATTATATCCAGAGCTGAAATTATATCAGTTACACATCACTTGGATTATAATAACAACATTGATGTGGATTGTTCTTTAGTAACAATTGTTGAACAACTCATATAAATATTATATTATCTGATTGGTATATTTACAAATAGCAAGCTAACCACGTATGCAATGTCAGGCTATAATATAGCTCATTGCCCTATGATCCTAAATTGTATAGTAGGTATTTGTGTGTTCCAATATGATTAGTGTATACTTTACTAGTTTTCATTTTACACATATTATTTATAGATCTTTGATGCATATTTAAATATGGTGCTTATTTTATTGTAACTTTGTTCTGGAATTATATCACCAATTTCCAGAGCAATAATTGCTAATAGCACCACTAATACGGATTAGAGTATTATTAATAATATTAAGAAACTTGCTTATTAATTTGTTCACAGCTGAGAGTATCAGTTAGGTTATATAAGCACTTATATAACCTAATATATATAACTTATATATAACTTATATAATTATTCCTATTTAAAAAATACTTACTGTAAAATAAACCCTAAGATTGCTACAATATAACTAATAATTATATTGTAGCTATTTTAGGATTTATTTTTATTTTTACAGGGCAACTTTGTATTTATTTTAACTAGGTAGAATAGTTTATTAAATAGTTATTAACTATTTAATAGCTACCTAGCTAAAATACTTACAAAATTACCTGTAAAATAAATCCTAACCTAAGTACAATTAAACCTAACACTACACTATCATTAAATTAATTAAATAAATTAAGCTACAATTACCTAAAATTAAATTAAATAAACTAAACTATAATACCAAAAAAAACAAGACTAAATTACAGAAAATAAAAAAGAATTACAAGAAGTTTAAACTAATTACACCTAATCTAAGCCCCCTAATAAAATAATAAAGCCCCCCAAAATAAAAAAAATGCCCTACCCTATTCTAAATTACAAAGTAATCAGCTCTTTTACCAGCCCTTAAAAGGGCTTTTTGCAAGGCATTGCAGCAAAAGTAATCAGCTCTTTTACCTGTAAAAAAATACAACCCCCCCCCAACATTAAAACCCACCACCCACATACCCCTACTCTAACCCACCCAAACCCCCCTTAAAAAAAAATAACACTAACTCCCTGAAGATCTCCCTACCCTTGAGTCGTCTTCACTCAGCCGAACCGAAGTCTTCATCCAAGCAGTGGCATAAGAGGTCCTCCATCCGGTAGAAGTCTTCATCCAAGTGGTGGCAGAAGAGGTCCCTCCATCCGGTAGAAGTCTTCATCCAAGCGGTGGCAGAAGAGGGTCTTCCATCCTGTAGAAGTCTTCATCCAAGCGGTGTCTTCTATCTTCATCCAACCGCGGCTTCCATCTTCCAGACCTCCGACGCGGAACATCCTTCTGGCCCGACGGACTAACGACGAATGAAGGTTCCTTTAAGGGGATGTCATCCAAGATGGGCGTCCCTCGAATTCCGATTTGGCTGATAGGATTCTATCAGCCAATCGGAATTAAGGTAGGAGAAAATCTGATTTGCTGATTCAATCAGCCAAGTCGGATTGAAGTTCAATCCGATTGGCTGATCCAATCAGGCCAATTGGATTGACCTTGCATTTCTAGTTGGCTGTTCCGATCATCCAATAGAATGCGAGGTCAATCCGATTGGCTGATTGGATCAGCCAATCGGATTTTTCATACCTTAATTCCGATTGGCTGATAGAATCCTATCAGCCAATCTGAATTTGAGGGATGCCATCTTGGATGACGTCCCATAAAAGCAGCGGTCTCCAACCAGTGGTCCATGGAAGTTGTGGGTGGTCCTTGACACCATCAAGCAGAAATTCATCTCATCTGATTGTGTCACCCCCGTCGCAACCGCAACATCCCTACAGCGCCTGGCTGGACATCAGGTGAAAAACCGATGGAGGAGGAGTTAAGAATTACAATCTCCTTACTCAAGTTGCGTAGTACTGCGCAACTTGAGTAGCTAGATTGTATTTTTAACTCCTCCTCGCCCAGCACGCTGCTCAGAGGAAAATGCTTCCATTTAAAGCCAGCGAGAGGTACAGTGGGGCAAAAAAGTATTTATCAGCCACCAATTGTGCAAGTTCTCCCACTTAAAAAGATGAGAGAGGCCTGTAATTTCATCATAGGTATACCTCAACTATGAGAGACAAAATGTGGAAACAAATCCAGACAATCACATTGTCTGATTTGGAAAGAATGTATTTGCAAATTATGGTGGAAAATAAGTATTTGGGTCAATATCAAAAGTTTCATCTCAGTACTTTGTTATATATCCTTTGTTGGCAATGACAGAGGTCAAACGTTTTCTGTAAGTCTTCCCAAGATTGTCACACACTGTTGCTGGTATGTTGCCCATTCCTGCATGCAGATCACCTCTAGAGCAGTGATGTTTTGGGGCTGTCGCTGGGGCAACATGGACTTTCAACTCCCTCCAAAGGTTTTCTATGGGGTTGAGATCTGGAGACTAGCTAGCCACTCCAGGACCTTGAAATGCTTCTTACGAAGCCACTCCTTTGTTGCCTGGGCGGTGTGTTGGGGATCATTGGTCATGCTGAAAGAGCCAGCCTGTTTCATCTTCAATGCCCTTGCTGATGGAAGGAGGTTTGTACTCAAAATCTCACAATACATTGCCCCATTCATTCTTTCATGGTACATGGATCAGTCGTCCTGTTCCCTTTGCAGAGAAACAGCCCCAAAGCATGTGTGTTGCCACCCCCCATGCTTCACAGTAGGTATGGTGTTGCAACTCAGCATTCTCTCTCCTCCAAACACGACGAGTTGTGTTTCTACCAAACAGTTCTACTTTGGTTTCATCTGACCATATGACATTCTCCCAATCCACTTCTGGGATCATCCAAATGCTCTCTAGCATACTTCAGATTGGCCCGAACATGTACTGGCTTAAGCAGGGGGACATGTCTGGCACTGCAGGATCTGATCCCTGGCGGCGTAGTGTGTTACTGATGGTACCTTTGTTACGTTGGGTCCCAGCTCTCTGCAGGTCATTCACTAGGTCCCCCCCTTGTGGTTCTTGGATATTTGCTTACCGTTCTTGTGATCATTTTGACCCCACGGGGTGAGATCTTGTGTGGTGCCCCAGATCGAGGGAGATTATCAGTGGTCTTGTATGTCTTCCATTTTTTAATTATTGCTCCCACAGTTGATTTCTTCACACCAAGCTGCTTGCCTATTGCATATTCAGTCTTCCCAGCCTGGTGCAGGTCTACAATGTTGTTTCTGGTGTCCTTTGACAGCTCTTTGGTCTTCACCATAGTGGAGTTTTGGAGTGTGACTGTTTGAGGTTGTGGACAGTTGTCTTTTATACTGATAACAAGTTCAAACAGGTGCCATTAATACAGGTAATGAGTGGAGGACAGAGGAGCCTCTTAAAGAAGAAGATACAGGTCTGTGAGAGCCAGAAATCTTGCTTGTTTGTAGGGTGACACAAATACTTATTTCCACCATAATATGCAAATAAATTCTTTCCAAATTAGACAATGTGATTGTCTGGATTTGTTTTCCACATTTGTCTCTCATAGTTGAGGTATACCTATGATGAAAATTACAGGCCTCTTTCATCTTCTTAAGTGGGAGAACTTGCACAATTGGTGATGACTAAATACTTTTTTGCCCCACTGTATATTGTATAGTCTTGGCTTGAAATAGTCGAATTAAAGTATATAAAAAAGAAAATCTTAAAAAAAATTCTCTCTTATATTTCATTTTATTTTCTTCCCTTTACCTGTCTTTGTAGTAGTTTTCCGAATTCCTTCAGATGGACCTACATCATTGTTTGTCTTCCTCCCCTCCATATTCTTTTTTTTATTAAATATTAAATATTTTTCATTCTAATAATTTTATTCCACCTAAATTCCAGTAATTGCCATTCAGCAGATCAGCCATATCCCACCTTTATTATAGTAATTGCCAGTAACATCAGTCGTGGTTAGCTCACTTCCATTTTGAGAGCTTTCTGATATAATCTTAATTTATTACTCCGATGTCTGTCCACGATTATAAGTAGTTTTACATAATTCCTAAGTGGGGAGGTAACTTGGAAGTATTGTGGTCCTTTAAAACATTATTTTTAATAAATAATGTTTATTAATCTGTCTTCATCTGTCATTTGGAAGTATTCTCTGTTCTGTCAGTCAATTACTTAATTCAAAAAAAACAATTCTTAAAAATGTGTAAATATATACATAATGTAAACTTAGCTATGGTTATACAAGTTATGTACAGTATGTGTGTTTAGATATATATATATATATATATATATATATATATATATATATATATACACACACACACAAATTCATGTTAGTGGTCCACAGGATTCAAAATTCTGAGTTTAGTGGTCCCTGAGGTCCGAAAGGTTGGTGACCCTTCCTTAAAGGAACCTTCATTCGTCGTTAGTCCGTCGGGCCAGAAGGATGTTCCGCGTTGGAGGTCTGGAAGATGAGAGCTGCGGTTGGATGAAGATAGAAGACACCACTTGGATGAAGACTTCTACCGGATGAAGGACCTCTTCTGCCACCGCTTGGATGAAGACTTCTACCGATGGAGGACCTCTTCTTACCCTGCTTGGATGAAGAATTCGGCTCAGCTGAGTGAAGACGACTCAAGGTAGGGAGATCTTCAGGGGGGGTTAGTGTTAGTTTTTTTTAAGGGGGGTTTGGCTGGGTTAGAGTAGGGGGTGTGTGGGTGGAAGGTTTTAATGTTGAGGGGGTTGTATTTTTTTTTACGGGTAAAAGAGCTGATTACTTTGGGGCAATGCCCCGCAAAAAGCCCTTTTAAGGGCTGGTAAAAGAGCTGATTACTTTGTAGTGTTAGAATAGGGTAGGGCATTTTTTAATTTTGCGGGGCTTTATTATTTTATTAGGGGGGCTTAGATTAGGTGTAATTAGTGTAAACTTCTTGTAATTCTTTTTTATTTTCTGTAATTTAGTTGTTTTTTTGTTCTATAGTTTAGTTTATTTAATTTAATTTAGGTATTTGTAGTGTACTTTATTTAATTAATTTAATGATAGTGTAGTGTTAGGTTTAATTGTAACTTAGGTTAGGATTTATTTACAGGTAATTTTGTAAGTATTTTAGCTAGGTAGCTATTCTACCTAGTTAAAATAAAATAAAAAGTTGCCTGTAAAATAAAAATAAATCCTAAAAAAGCTACAATATAATTATTAGTTATATTGTAGCGAACTTAGGGTTCATTTACAGGTAAGTATTTAGTTTTAAATAGGAATAATTTAGTTAATAATAATAAGTTTTATTTAGATTTATTAAAATAATATTAAAGGTTAGGGGGGTGTTAGGGTTAGACTTATGTTTAGGGGTTAATAAGTTTAATATAGTGGCGGCGGTATAGGGGCGGCAGATTAGGGGTTTAATAGGGTATTATGTAGGTGGCAGCGGGGTCCGGGAGCGGCGGTTTAGGGGTTAATATATTTATTATAGTTGCGGCGGGGGTCCGGGGAGTAGCCTTTTAGGGGTTAGTAAGTTTATTTAGTTGCGGCGGGGTCCGGGAGCGGCGGTTTAGGGGTTAATATGTATAAAGTAGGTGGCAGCGGTGTAGGGGGGGGACAGATTAGGGGTGTTTAGAGACTCGGGATACTTGTTAGGGTGTTAGGTGCAGACATCTCCCATAGGAATCAATGGGATGATCGGGCAGCAGCGAGACATGAGCTCTCACTGCTGTCAGACTCCCATTGATTCCTATGGGATCCACCGCCTCCAGGGCGGCGGATTGAAATCCAGGTACTCTGGCCCGGAATAGTGGCGAGCGTACCTGGTAGTAGTTTGATAACTAACAAAAGTAGTCAGATTGTGCCGAACTTGCATTCGAAACATCTGTAGTGACGTAACCATTGATCTGTGTCGGACTGAGTCCGGCGGATCGTAGGGTTGACATCACTATATTCTACTTTTGCCCGGGCTGTACGGCTTGATAACTAAGGCGAATCAGCCTCGCCACAAATACGCTGCGGAATTCCAGTGTATTTGCGGTTGACGGGCTTGATAACTAGAGGCCAAAGGCTACGGATAAAAACTCAGTATTGCATGCCACAAGTTGTCACCCCTCCCCCAGTCTAAAAAGAGCATTGCCAGTATCCCAATATAAAAGAACAATAAGAAACAATACAGACCTGAAGTTGAAAAATGAACAACTATTGGAAATGGAAAGTAAATTTTGCTGCAAGGGGCTATCAGAAGGATCTACTGAAAGAGTGCATGGATAAAACACTACACCTCACACAACAAGATACACTAAAATTGAAGGAATACTTCAAAGAGGATGATAGAATGACTTTCATTACCACCTTCACCTTGGGTAAAAATGATTTTGTACAGAATATGAGGGATAATTGGACCCTACTAATGTCAGATAAAGAACTGCCTTTCCAAAGAATGGATCCACCTAGGAGTAGATATTAAAGGGCCCACTCCTTAAGAGATACATTGATTAAAACTGACTCCAGAAATTGTTACATTAAGGACACATGGCTACAGAACAAACCAGGTTGCTATAGGTGCTGGGTTGCACTACCTGTGGCGGACTGACAACGGGTAATAGCTTTTATCATCCTTGTGGGTACAAAAAGATTTCCAATCAAATATAGAGTAACATGTACAACTAACATTATTGTATATCTCCTGCATTGCATTTGTGGTCTATTTATGTAGGAAAGACAGTTGATGATCTCAGGACCAGGATTGGCGGAACCACCGGTCTGCGATCAGAAAATCAATAGATAAGGGAGACTCTGACCAGCCGGGTGGCAAGACATTTTGTGCAAGCAAAACACACGACTAGAGATCTAAAATACATAATTATAGACCATGTACCCCCCTCTGACACGAGGAGCTTGATAGAGCAAAAGTTGCTATTGCAACGGGAAGCCAGATGGATACATACCCTGGGCACTATGACACCTACAGGGTCTGAATGTACATCTAGACTGACACTGATTTTTATAATGCTTTTTATAACATTCTTATAACGTTTTATTACTGTTTGTTTATGATGTAATGTTATTGCAAATTGATAATGCTGCCAAAAGAAATAATTTCCTGTGACGATACACAACAATGGATCTAAGACATAAGAACTAGTTAATATTCTAATCTTTGACCATCAACTTTGTTTGGATCATAGGTTTTTATACTATACATATATATATTAGTTTTCATCATATATACAGTTAAGAAGTGTTCTTGCTATAGTCAATTATGCCACAATTATAATGGAATATTGCTGTATACGTTACCATCTTATGTCCTCTGCATAGATCATATTTTATGTTCTGTTCCCATTCGATAGGACTTTCCCTCAATAATTGTGTATAACAGTAGTAGTATAATAGCACCCTCTTGAAGATGATAGTGATACAATGATACATTGTTACTCATGTGCCATATTATGTTTACACGGCTTGTTTCTGTTTTGTAATAGGCGCTGCTGATTTAGCGTCAGGTTGCTAGAGTTACGGATGTTATGTAACACAACCTTTGGGGGGAGGAGTTACTTCCGGAATGCTGTCGGCAGCGCCGCGTCTGCACTTCCAAATGTTTTGTTCACTATATATGGTGGGTAAGTACGATAATTATATATGGTATGTTTGTTTGAAAACTGGGGTAACCCCGAAACGTTACTTATTAAAAGTTGTTATTTGGACAAGACCCAGCGAGTGCCTTCTCTTTTCTTGATGATATGTTATGTATTGATGTGCACCCCTGGGCACCACGGATGTTGTCAGTCCTACAGAAAGGAATACCTGGAGTGCTTCACCACTACTTATGCTTATATATATATATTTATACATATATATATATATATTATAAAGAGAGAGAGAGCGTAATTACCCGATATCTCCATGAATGTACAGGGAGTGCAGAATTATTAGGCAAGTTGTATTTTTGAGGATTAATTTTATTATTGAACAACAACCATGTTCTCAATGAACCCAAAAAACTCATTAATATCAAAGCTGAATAGTTTTGGAAGTTGTTTTTTAGTTTGTTTTTAGTTATAGCTATTTTAGGGGGGTATCTGTGTGTGCAGGTGACTATTACTGTGCATAATGATTAGGCAACTTAACAATAAACAAAATATATACCCATTTCAATTAGTTTATTTTTACCAGTGAAACCAATATAACATCTCAACATTCACAAATATAACATTTCTGACATTCAAAAATAAAACAAAAACAAATCAGTGACCAATATAGCCACCTTTCTTTGCAAGGACACTCAAGACGCCTGCCATCCATGGATTCTGTCAGTGTTTTTGATCTGTTCACCATCAACATTGCGTGCAGCAGCAACCACAGCCTCCAGACACTGTCAGAGAGGTGTACTGTTTTCCCTCCTTGTAAATCTCACATTTGATGATGGACCCACAGGTTCTCATGGGGTGTTCAGATCAGGTGAACAAGGAGGCCATGTCATTAGATTTTCTTCTTTTATACCCTTTCTTGCCAGCCACCCTGTGGGAGTACTTGGACGCGTGTGATGGAGCATTGTCCTGCATGAAAATCATGTTTTTCTTGAAGGATGCAGACTTCTTCCTGTACCACTGCTTGAAGAAGGTGTCTTCCAGAAACTGGCAGTAGACTGGGAGTTGAGGCTTGACTCCATCCTCAACCCAAAAAGGCCCCACAAGCTGGACTGGAGCTCTCTGCCCTTTACCAATCCAGCCACGGGCCCATCCATCTGGCCCATCAAGACTCACTCTCATTTCATCAGTCCATAAAACCTTAGAAAAATCAGTCTTGAGATATTTCTTGGGCCCAGTCTTGACGTTTCAGCTTGTGTGTCTTTGTTCAGGTGGTGGTCGTCTTTCAGCCTTTCTTACCTTGGCCATGTCTCTGAGTATTGCACACCTTGTGCTTTTGGACACTCCCAGTGATGTTGCAGCTCTGAAATATGGCCAAACTGGTGCAAGTGGCATCTTGGCAGCTGCACGCTTGACTTTTCTCAGTTCATGGGCAGTTATTTTGCGCCTTGGTTTTTCCACACGCTTCTTGCAACCCTGTTGACTATTTTGAATGAAACGCTTGATTGGGTCGATGATCACGCTTCAGAAGCTTTGCAATTTTAAGAGTGCTGCATCCCTCTGCAAGATATCTCACTATTTTTGACTTTTCTGAGCCTGTCAAGTCCTTCTTTTGACCCATTTTGCCAAAGGAAAGGAAGTTTGCCTAATAATTATGCCCACCTGATATAGGGTGTTTGATGTCATTAGACCACACCCCTTCTCATCACAGAGATGCACATCACCTAATATGCTTAATTGGTAAGTAGGGCCTTTCGAGCCTATACAGCTTGGAGTAAGACAACATGCATAAAGAGGAGGATGTGTCAAAATACTAATTTGCCTATAATTCTGCACTCCCTGTATGAATTATTAATTAATTAAGCGCTACAGTTAGAACCAATGACTATGGGGGAATCCCAGAGGCAGAGGTGGCTTTAAATTTGTTATGGGCACCTTGGCATTTTGGACTGGACACTTGTGCCATAGGTTTTACTACATATTAAAAAAATTAAAATGTGTTTATATAGCTAGATTGCCTATTGGTTTTGATGTGGGCAGCCAGAGGGGGTTATAGAAATATAATAATAATAGATCTAAAGTATTGCTTTGAAAGTAAAAATGCTGAATAAAAGTATAAAAAGTCATATAGATTAAAAAGATATACTAATTATGTGTTAAATGTACCATCACTTTAAATACTGCAGAATTGCCTCTTTAAAGAGAAGTAATAATGTTTGAGTTGACCTAATTTAGGGGTTTGAGGGGACTGCATCTGAGGAACTTCAGTTTACCGAATCAGTTTACAGATTCAGCCTCTCTTTAAAACATTGGGTAGATCATTGACCTTTTAAGCTTTATTTTAGCATGGATGTTTTCCACTGTTTCTATTATTATTATCAGGTATTTGTAGAGCGCCAACAGTTCCCGCAGCACTATGAACATAGGTGGGTATATAAAAATGATTACAGGTATCAAATGGGGAGAGAGGGTCCTGCCGAGAGTTGCACTGTTGTGTCGGCTCTTATGAAGATGAACTACAACAGCTGGGCTCAAAGGCTTTACATGCTATGGGGTTGTTATGGGTATAGCAGTGGAGATAGGAAGGTTAGTGTAGGGGTTGTAAGCATCCCTGGATAGTAGAGTCTTCAGGGAGCACTTGAAGCTTTTAAAACTAGGGGGAATTTCTTGGTGGAGCGAGGCAGAGAGTTCCATAAGATGGGAGCCAATCTGGAGAAATCTTGAAGATGGGAATGTGAGGAGGGTAACAAGAGAGGAGGAGAGTAGAGAGATCATGATGGAGAGAAGGTGACGGGAGGGAGAGTATCTGGAGACAAGGTCTGAGATGTAGGGGGGAGCAGTGCAATTGAGGGGCTTTCTGTGTCAGAGTGAGAATGTTGTGTTTAATCCTGGAGGCAAGAGGAAGCCAGGTGAATGGATTGGCAGAGATGTGTGGCAGATGAAGAGTGACGTGTAAGGAAGATGAGCCTGGCAGAGGGCATTCATTATGGATTGTAAAGGAGCTAGGTGGCAGCTAGGGGAGACCAGAGTAGGATAGAGTTGCAGTAGTCAGATGGCAGGAGAAGGAGAGACAGTGGATTTAAATCTTTGTTGTATCTTGTCTAATTTTAGTGATGTTTTTAAGGTGGAAAGCGGCAGGCTTTAGCCAAGGACTGAATGTGAGGAGTGAAAGAAAGATCTGAGTCCAGTGTGACCCCAAGACATCGGGCATATGAGGTTGGGGGTAATGATGGGAGTTATCAACAAGTTATAGAGACATGGGGGGTGGAGATTTTGGAAGAAGGGGGGAAAATAAGGAGCTCAGTTTTGGAGAGATTTACTTGAGGTAGTGAGAGGACATCCAAGATGAGAATATGAGAGAGACAGTTAGTGTCACGGGTTAGCAAGGAAAGAGGTAAGTTTTCTGGGTCAGAGAGGTAGATTTGGGTATCCTCGGCATACAAATGATAATGAAACCTGGTGGGACTTTATTAAGGAACCTAGTGAGGACGTTAGATTGAGAAGAGAAGGGGACCAAGGACAGAGCCTTGCGGTGCCCCAACAGAAGAGAGGTAACAGGGCAGAGGATGCTCCAGAGAAGGCTAAACTAAAGGTACGGTTAGACAGATAGGAAGAGAACCAAGAGAGAGCTGTGTTACAGATGCCGAAAGATTGGAGGGTATGGAGCAAAAGAGGGTGGTCGACAGTATCAAAGGCTGCAGACAGATCAAGGAGGATAAGTAGAGAGAAGTGGTCTTTTGATTTTGCTGTAAGTTGGTCATTGGTAACCTTAACAATTGCTGTCTCTGTTGAGTTAAGGGGGCGAAATCCAGATTGCAGTGGGTCAAGGAGGGAGATTAGTGTAAGGAAATGGGATAGACTTGCATATACTAGCTTTTCAAGAAGCTTTGAAGCAAGAGGTAGTTAGGGGAAATAGGGCGGTAGTTGGATGGGGAGGTTGGATCGAGAGAAGGTTTTTGAAAATAGGTGTGACTAATGCATGCTTAAGAGATGTGGGAACTATACCAGTGCTGAGGGAGAGGTTGAAGATGGGAGAGGTTGAAGATGTGTGTGAGTATAGGGGTAAGGGTAGAAGAGAGGGAGGAGAGTAGTTGTGAGGGGATGGGGTCAAGGGGACAGGTAGTGAGGTGAGAGGATAGTATAAGGGCAGAAACTTCATCCTCTGTAAAAGGGGCAAAAGAGCTAAATTTATGGCTATGTGGGTTTTGGATGATTGTGAGCTTTTGAGGGGGAGGGAGACCGGTAGTATGTTGAGAACTGATTTTATTTCTGATGGAGTCGATTTTCCACCCTATATGTAACTGAAATACCTTTATTTCTAACAAGACATAAAAGTGTGATTGTAAAATAAATTCATTATATTACATTTTTATATTTTAAGTTGCAATTATTTATTTGTTAACTTTTTTGACTCTTTAATTTCTAAATAATGTTACTGTGATTGTTTTTCAAACCTTTTGCGTTGTCATATTACATTATCTTGTGGATTTTTCATTGATCAGCTGGATTCAACAATCAGGAGCAGAAAACCATCTACTTAGGGATTGATATCAGTGTCATTTCCATAATGTAATAAAGTTTGGCAAGTAGGTGTCCTTATTTAAACCAAAATACTCCCTAAATAAAAAAAATATCATGGTTCAAAAGGTTCTTTTTCATGTAAAACACTAACACGTTTATCTTGGTGACCTTTGTCCTTGTAAAATAAACCAACTATTTAATGTATCACTTTCAGTTCACTGACTATAATGAAAAGCTACTTTTTTAAAACACTAAATAAAAAAGCTTGCTTATTATGATCAGCAACAATATATAAATATTAAAGGGACACTCAATCAAAATTAAACTTTCATTATTCAGATAGCGCATGCCATTTTAAACCAACTTTCCAATTTACTTCCATTAACTAAATTTGCACAGTCTTTTTATATAAAAACATTTTTTTGAGTCACCAGCTCCTACTGAGCATGTGCAAGAATAAGTGTGTATGCATTTGTGAATGGCTGATGGCTGTCACATGGTACGTGTATGCATTTGTAATTGGCTGATGGCTTTCACATGGTACAGGGGGAGTGGAAAAAGACATAACTTTTAAAATTGTCAGAAAAAAAAATCTATTACTCATTTGAAGTTCAGACTAAGTGCTATTGCATTGTCCTTGTTATCTTGCATTTGTTGATTATGCAAATCTACTGTGTTGACTGGTCAACAGTTTGGGCCACATTACAAGTAGAGCGCTAAAAATCACTTTCAGGCAAGCGATAATAGCGCTCCACTTTGTACTTGGTATTACGAGTTAATCTCAATGCGAACGCATTGCTAGGAAGCATTCCGTATGCTATGACTATATATCTATATATGTATGTATATAAGATAAAATCTACAATGCCCTCTATTTTTAGGGCATTTGGGGCACTTTTAGAAAATAAACCAGAGCTCTAATTGCTAATGCAAGCTTATGGTAGCAATAACCAGCCACTTGTAATACGATAATTTAGCGATCCACTTGTAATCTAGCCCTTTATGTTTAAAGGTACATCAGAGTTTAACAATGCATGCTTCATTATAAAAGTATAAAAGTATATAATTATTTCAATATAAATTCATTATTTAATTTGCTGCCTTTTTATGTAAAATACATTTAAAATCTTTCTCCAAGGGAGTCTGGGATTAAAATGACAGTTTAGTCAAAATTAAACTTTCATGATTCAGATAGGGCATGTCATTTTAAACATCTTTCTAATTTTCTTTTTATCATCAAAATTGCTTTGTTCTCCTTGTATTCTTTGTTGAAAGCTAAACCTAGGTAGGCTCATATGTTAATTTCTAAGCCTTTGAAGACCGCTGTTCCAAGAAAACACCGAACCCGTGCAAGTAGCGAACTCACGTCACAGGATCAGCAGTTTCACAAAGTTTGACCATAATGCGCATTCGAGCCAGTGTCATGACATTCCTGGCTGCACACATCACTACTTCAATTTCTATACCTATAAAATTCCTGGACCGTCTATTTTGAACTCTATACCGCAACCCGCTTTACCAAGCATTACTTTAGATTAAAAAGCATTAGCCCAACGGGGGAGTTACACTGGACGTGACGATAATTATAGCTGTATAAAGAGATAATGTTTCAGCATATGCATGTGCACTGGCACCTTTCTTATCAATGTATTAAAAACAATAATACATTGATAAGACAGGGAGACACGGGATGATGTTATTGATTTGTATAGATGAGAAGCTTTTGTAAATCTATACTGCCAGTGCATCTTCATATGCTGAAACACTATCTCTTTGTACGGCTACAATTATCATCATGTCCAGTGTAACTCCCCCATTGGGCTAATGCTTTTTAATGTAAAGTTATGGGAATATGCATTGGAAGTGGTTGGCAAAGCGGGGTGCGGTATAGAGAGAGTTCAAAATAGACGGTCCAGGAATGTTATAGGTATAAAAATTACAGTCAAATGCATATTACAGTAAAAAAAATTTGAAACAGCTGATGCCACGTCACAGGAAGTGACGTGGGTTTGCTAATTTCACAGGTTCGCCGTTTTCTTAGAACACCGCCTTTTATCTGATTGCATTTGACAGTTTTTAACAGCTAGAGGGTATTAGTTCAGGTGTGCCATATAGATAGCATTGTGCTCACCGCCCATAAGAGTTACTTATGAGAGGGCACTGATTGGCTAAAATGCAAATCTGTTGAAAAAAATGAAATAAGGGGGCAGTCTGCAGAGGCTTAGATACAAGGTTAATTACAGAGAGCCCTCTAACCCTTTGTCTCTCATAATTGTTACCTTGCATATTAGACCTATGTTGTTAGCACTGCAGAATCTGTTGATGCTGTGCAAATAACTGATAATAATCTAGGAACAAGGAACACAGGATCCTAAAATTACACACACGACACCCATCTGGTATGAACAAGGAATGTGACATTTTTTTATTGATAACTAACACCTAGATTTAGAGTTTGGCGTTAGCCGTCAAAAGTAGCGTTAAGGGCTCCTAACGCTGCTTTTGGCCGCACGCTGGTATTTAGAGTCAGCCAGGAAAGGGTCTAACGCTCACTTCCAAGCCACAAATTTTCCATACCGCAGATCCCCTTACGCCAATTGCGTATCCTATCTTTTCAATGGGATCTTCCTAACGCTGGTATTTAGAGTCTTGGCTGAAGTTAGCGGTAGAGCCTCTACCGACAAGACTCCATCCGCAGGAAAAAGTCAGTAGTTAAGAGCTTTCTGGGCTGACGCCGGTTTATAAAGCTCTTAACTACTGTGCTCTAAAGTACACGAACACACATAAACTACCTATGTACCCCTAAAACCGAGGCCCCCCCACATCGCCGCCACTATAATAAATATTTTTAACCCCTAATCTGCCGACCGCACATCGCCGCCACCTACATTATCCCTATGAACCCCTAATCTGCTGCCCCTAACATCGCTGACACCTACATAATATTTATTAACCCCTAATCTGCCCCCCCAACGACGCCGCTACCTACCTACACTTATTAACCCCTAATCTGCCGACCGGACCTCGCCCGCCACTATAATAAATGTATTAACCCCCTAAACCACCGCACTCCCGCCTCACAAACCCTATAATAAACAGTATTAACCCCTAATCTGCCCTCCCTAACATAGCCGCCACCTAACTTCAAGTATTAACCCCTAATCTGCTGACCGCAGCTCGCCGCTACTCTAATAAATGTATTAACCCCTAAAGCTAAGTCTAACCCTAATCCTAACACCCCCCTAAGTTAAATATACTTTTAATCTAATGAAATAAATTAAATATTATTAAAGGACCAGTCAACACAGTAGATTTGCATAATCAACAAATGCAAGATAACAAGACAATGCAGTAGCACTTAGTCTGAACTTCAAATGAATAGTAGATTTTTTTTCTGACAATTTTAAAAGTTATGTCTTTTTCCACTCCCCCTGTACCATGTGACATCCATCAGCCATTCACAAATGCATACACGTACCATGTGACAGCCTTCAGCCATTCACAAATGCATACACACTTATTCTTGCACATGCTCAGTAGGAGCTGGTGACTCAAAAAGTTTAAATATAAAAAGACTGTGCACATTTTGTTAATGGAAGTAAATTGGAAAGTTGTTTAAAATTGCATGCTCTATCTAAATAATGAAAGTTTAATTTTGATTGAGTGTCCCTTTAACTAAAGTATTGCTATTTAAAACTAAATGCTTACCTGTAAAATAAACCCTAATATAGCTACAATATAACAAATAATTATATTGTAGCTATTTTAGGATGTATATTTATTTTACAGGCAGCTTTGTATTTATTTTAACTAGGTACAATAGCTATTAAATAGTTATTAACTATTTAATAGCTACCTAGTTAAAATAATTACAAAATTACCTGTAAAATGAATCCTAACCTAAGTTACAATTAAACCTAACACTACACTATCAATAAATAAATTAAATAAATTAAACTACAAGTACATACAATTACCTACAATTAAATAAACTAAACTAAATTCCACAAAAAAAAACAAACACTAAATGACAAAAAATAAAAAAAGATTACAATAATTTTAAGCTAATTACACCTACTCTAAGCCCCCTAATAAAATAACAAAGCCCCCCTAAATAAAAAAAATGTCCCTACCCTAATCTAAATTAAAAAAGTTAACAGCTCTATTACCTTACCAGCCCTTAAAAGGGCTTTTTTCGGGGCATGCCCCAAAGAAATCAGCTATTTTGCCTGTAAAAAAAAACACAATCCCACCCCCCAACATTATAACCCCACCACCCACATACCCCTACTCTAACCCAAACCCCCCTTAAATAAACCTAACACTACCCCCCTAAAGATCTCCCTACCTTGATTCGTCTTCACCCAACCGGACCAAAGTCTTCATCCGATGGACCAGAAGAGGACATCCAGACCGGCAGAAGTCTTCATCCTATCCGGGCAGAAGAGGACATCCGGACCGGCAGACATCTTCAACCAAGCGGCATTTTCTATCTTCATCCATCCGACGAGGAGCGGCTCCATCTTCAAGACTTCCGGCGTGGAACATCCTTCCTGCACGACGACTAGACGGTGAATGAAGGTTCCTTTAAGTGACGTCATCCAAGATGGGCGTCCCTCGAATTCCGATTGGCTGATAGGATTCTATCAGCCAATCGGAATTAAGGTAGGAAAAATCTGATTGGCTGATTGAATCAGCCAATCAGATT
This sequence comes from Bombina bombina, assembly GCF_027579735.1. Classification (NCBI taxonomy): domain Eukaryota; kingdom Metazoa; phylum Chordata; class Amphibia; order Anura; family Bombinatoridae; genus Bombina; species Bombina bombina. Next base: position 1,064,164,191 of record NC_069501.1, on the reverse strand, counting down.
CAAGTTCAATCCGATTGGCTGATCCAATCAGCCAATTAGATTGAGCTCCCATTCTATTGGCTGATCGGAACACACCCGGTTGGGTGAAGACGACTCAAGGTAGGGAGATCTTCGGGGGGGTAGTGTTAGGTTTATTAAGGGGGGTTTGGGTTAGAGTAGGGGTATGTGGGTGGTGGGTTGTAATGTTGGGGGTGGTATTGTGGGTTTTTTTTACAGGCAAAAGAGCTGATTTCTTTGGGGCATGCCCCGCAAAAAGCCCTTTTAAGGGCTGGTAAGGTTATAGAGCTGTTAACTTTTTTAATTTAGTTTAGGGTAGGGAATTTTTTTTATTTTGGGGGGCTTTGTTATTTTATTAGGGGGCTTAGAGTAGGTGTAATTAGCTTAAAATTATTGTAATCTTTTTTTTATTTTTTGTCATTTAGTGTGTTTTTTTTGTAATTTAGTTTAGTTTATTTAATTGTAGGTAATTGTAGGTACTTGTAGTTAATTTATTGAATTTATTTATTGATAGTGTAGTGTTAGGTTTAATTGTAACTTTGGTTAGGATTTATTTTACAGCTAATTTATTATTTATTTTAACTAGGTAGCTATTAAATAGTAAATAACTTTTTAATAACTATTGTACCTAGTTAAAATAAATACAAAGTTGTCTGTAAAATAAATATAAATCCTCAAATAGCTACAATATAATTATTCGAGCTGAGGTCGGCAGATTAGGGGTTAATACTTGAAGTTAGGTGGCGGCGATGTTAGGGAGGGCAGATTAGGGGTTAATACTGTTTATTATAGGTTTGTGAGGCGGGAGTTGCGGCGGGTTTAGGGGTTAATACATTTATTATAGTGGGGGCAAGGTCCGGTCGGCAGATTAGGGGTTAATAAATGTAGGTAAGGTAGCAGCGACGTTGGGGGGGAGGCAGATTAGGGGTTAATAAATATTATGTAGGTGTCGGCGATATTAGGGGCAGCAGATTAGGGGTACATAGGTATAATGTAGGTTTCGGCGGAGTACGGAGCGGCAGATTAGGGGTTAATAATATAATGCAGGTGTCTGCAATGTCGGGGGCGGCAGATTAGGGGTTAATAAATGTAAGGTTAGGCATGTTTTGACTCGGAGTACATGTTAGGGTGTTAGGTGCAGGCTTAGAAACTGTTTCCCCATAGGAAACAATGGGGCTGCGTTGGGAGCTTAAAGCTGCTTTTTTGCAGGTGTTAGTTTTTTTTTTCATCCCAAACTGCCCCATTGTTTCCTATGGGGGAATTGTGCACGAGCACGTTTTCCAGCTAACCGCTACCGTAAGCAACGCTGGTATTGAGGATTGAAGTGGCGGTAAATTATGCTCTACGCTCCCTTTTTGGAGCCTAACGCAGCCCTTCAAACAACTCTAAATACCAGCGTTGTCTTAAGGGTGCGCTGGAAAAAAAAGCAGCGTTAGCTACGCGGGTCTTTACCGACAAAACTCTAAATCTAGGCGTAAGATTGCAACATTATTTCAGATACTGGTACTTATTATGATTATATGTTTACATTTGAAAATGTAATATATATATATATATATATATATATATATATATATATATTCATAAATATCATTGAGATATTGTATTGCTTCAATTCAGACATCCTGTTATGTTCCTATTTCAGACAGTATTTCTTCTTACTGTTTGAGATTTGGTTTTGTAACCTCTAAAGATTATATGTAGTTGTCAATAAGGGTAGAATTTTAAATTATTGTCAACTGTTAGGTCATTATGTATCATTTATATCATGTATTAAGTTACACTGTGTCTTTATAGGTATCTTATGTTTTTAACCATTTGTGCCTGTTTAATTGGGCCATGACATAGTTAATGTTCTGTCTGTTGCCTATAAATAGACAAGGTTGAAACATAGACTGTAGTCTATGAGTAAGCGCCGCTAGGGGGCGCAAAACGCGTCAGCTGTCTATCTACCTGTCCTGCCATGTCTGTCTGCTATTTTTTATCCATGCTTTAATAAAGGATTTCTTGCTTTTTAAATACTTTTGGGCTTTGAAGTAGTGCCTGCATCCTGTGTTCCTTGTTCTTATCTTTGCGGCTGTATCCACCGCTTTTGGCTATGGCACTCCGAGTGACGACAGCATTTTTCGCTACCCCCTGAGGGGGTTGACTTCCGGGTTGTGTGGACACACGCCGAGTGCTGCGGTTGCTCTTCTCCCAGATAATAATAATCTACTTTTCTTTAAACTAGTGTTTACCCATCCCTCACCTTGTGTCTCTAATCATTAGCTCTTTCACTTGACCATCAGTTTTCATCAACAATCATGTTAGGAAAAACATTATTTTCTATAGCAGTGGGCATACTCGGCAGGTTAAATATGAATATAGCTATTAGATGGAGATTAGAAATTAATATATGTGTGTTTCTTTAAATACCTGTTAAATAAATTAATATGAATTAACTAAAGGTGATCCAGTTCTAAACCAGATAAGAGGACCGGCTTCCACAGAGAGAGAGAGAGAGGGGAGGGAGGAGAGAGAGAGAGAGAGAGAGAGAGAGAGAGAGAGAGAGAGAGAGAGAGAGAGAGAGAGAAAGAAAGAAAAAAAAAGAGAGAGAGAAAGAAAGAAAGAGAAAGAGAGAGAAAAAAAGAAAAAGAAAGAGAAAGAGAGAGAGAGAGAAAGAGACAGAAAGAAAGAAAGAGAGAAAGAAAGAAAGAAAGAAAGAAAGAAAGAAAGAAAGAAAGAAAGAAAGAAAGAAAGAAAGAGAGAAAGAAAGAGAGAGAGAAAAGGAAAATAGAAAGAAAGAAAGAGAGAGAAACAAAGAGAGAAAGAGAAAGAAAGAGAGAGAGAGAGAAAGAGAGAGAAAGAAAGAGAAAGAAAGAGAGCCACATTTGCATATCTTACCCAGAATCCTTTACTGTAATGTAATTCAAAGGTTTTCTGTGGGAAAAACAAGCCTTCTGGCCTGTCTAGATTTGTAAATGAGCTACACAATGAGGCCTATTTATCAAAGGTCTTGCGGATTTGATCCGACAGTGCGGATCAGGGTCCGCAACACCTCGCTGAATGTGGAGAGCAATACGCTCTCCATATTCAGCATTGCACCAGCAGCTCACAAGAGCTGCTGGTGCAAATGCCGCCCCCCTGCAGACTCGTAGCCAATCTGCCACCAGCAGAGGTTTGTCAATCAACCCGATCATACTCGAACGGGTTGAATTTTGGCGATTCCTGTCCGCCTGCTCAGAGCAGGCGGACAGGGTTATGGAGCAGCGGTCTTTAGATCGTTGCTTCATAACTGCTGTTTCTGGCGAGTCTGAAGACCTGCCAGAAACACGGGCCCACAAGCTCCATACGGAGCTTCATAAATCGGCCTCAATTAGTTATTTTCTCTATATTTTGTGCGTAGTGGAGGATTTTAAACTCACTTTTTGCCTCCCCCTAATTTTAAATTATCTATATATATATATTTATACACACACAGAGAGAAATGCACTCACAGGAACGAACAACCAGCTCAATACCATTACTTTCCTGTAGTATATCAGTCTGATCCCGCCTATTACGGTCAGTCTAGCGCCGAAATACCAGGCAATTCCTCTCTGAACAAGGAACAAAGCAACCCCAGACAATCGTTTCGGCCTTCATTGGGCCTCGTCAGTGAGGTGTAGCAGTATTCCTCTAAGCACACTGAGCAAGGAGTCCACGTCTGGTTTCCCCTTTTTCCCATAGGGAGACTAAATACACACAGAGAGACATGCACTCACAGGAACGAACAACCAGCTCAATACCATTGTTAGCATGTTCTATGGCGATTTGCCACCTGGGTGCAACTTCTTTTAGCCCAGCAATGCTTTTCACAGAGTAGAACTTTCCTGTAGTATATCAGTCTGATCCCGCCTATTACGGTCAGTCCAGCGCCGAAATACCAGGCAATTCCTCTCTGAACAAGGAACAAAGCAACCCCAGACGATCGTTTCGGTCTTCATTGGGCCTCGTCAGTGAGGTGTAGCAGTATTCCTCTAAGCACACTGAGCAAGGAGTCCACGTCTGGTTTCCCCTTTTTCCCATAGGGAGACTAAATACACACAGAGAGAAATTCACTCACAGGAACGAACAACCAGCTCAATACCATTGTTAGCCTGTTCTATGGCGATTTACCACCTGGGTGCAACTTCTTTTAGCCCAGCAATGCTTTTCACAGAGTAGAACTTTCCTGTAGTATATCAGTCTGATCCCGCCTATTACGGTCAGTCCCAGCGCCGAAATACCAGGCAATTCCTCTCTGAACAAGGAACAAAGCAACCCCAGACAATCGTTTCGGCCTTCATTGGGCCTCGTCAGTGAGGTGTAGCAGTATTCCTCTAAGCACGCTGAGCAAGGAGTCCACGTCTGGTTTCCCCTTTTTCCCATAGGGAGACTAAATACACACAGAGAGAAATGCACTCACAGGAACGAACAACCAGCTCAATACCATTGTTAGCCTGTTCTATGGCGATTTACCACCTGGGTGCAACTTCTTTAGCCCAGCAATGCTTTTCACAGAGTAGAACTTTCCTGTAGTATATCAGTCTGATCCCGCCTATTACGGTCAGTCCAGTGCCGAAATACCAGGCAATTCCTCTCTGAACAAGGAACAAAGCAACCCCAGACAATCGTTTCGGCCTTCATTGGGCCTCGTCAGTGAGGTGTAGCAGTATTCCTCTAAGCACACTGAGCAAGGAGTCCACGTCTGGTTTCCCCTTTTTCCCATAGGGAGACTAAATACACACAGAGAGAAATGCACTCACAGGAACGAACAACCAGCTCAATACCATTGTTAGCCTGTTCTATGGCGATTTACCACCTGGTATATATATATATATATATATATATATATACAGTGGGGCAAAAAAGTATTTAGTCATCCACCAATTGTGCAAGTTCTCCCACTTAAGAAGATGAAAGAGGCCTGTAATTTTCATCATAGGTATACCTCAACTATGAGAGACAAAATGTGGAAACAAATCCAGACAATCACATTGTCTAATTTGGAAAGAATTTATTTGCATATTATGGTGGAAAATAAGTATTTGGTCACCTACAAACAAGCAAGATTTCTGGCTCTCACAGACCTGTATCTTCTTCTTTAAGAGGCTCCTCTGTCCTCCACTCATTACCTGTATTAATGGCACCTGTTTGAACTTGTTATCAGTATAAAAGACACCTGTCCACAACCTCAAACAGTCACACTCCAAACTCCACTATGGTGAAGACCAAAGAGCTGTCAAAGGACACCAGAAACAACATTGTAGACCTGCACCAGGCTGGGAAGACTGAATCTGCAATAGGCAAGCAGCTTGGTGTGAAGAAATCAACTGTGGGAGCAATAATTAAAAAATGGAAGACATACAAGACCACTGATAATCTCCCTCGATCTGGGGCTCCACGCAAGATCTCACCCCGTGGGGTCAAAATGATCACAAGAACGGTAAGCAAACATCCAAGAACCACAAGGGGGGACCTAGTGAATGACCTGCAGAGAGCTGGGACCAACGTAACAAAGGCTACCATCAGTAACACACTACGCCGCCAGGGACTCAGATCCTGCAGTGCCAGACATGTCCCCTGCTTAAGCCAGTACATGTTCGGGCCAATCTGAAGTATGCTAGAGAGCATTTGGATGATCCAGAAGTGGATTGGGAGAATGTCATATGGTCAGATGAAACCAAAGTAGAACTGTTTGGTAGAAACACAACTCGTCGTGTTTGGAGGAGAGAGAATGCTGAGTTGCAACCAAAGAACACCATACCTACTGTGAAGCATGGGGGTGGCAACAACATGCTTTGGGGCTGTTTCTCTGCAAAGGGAAAAGGACGACTGATGCATGTACATGAAAGAATGAATGGGGCAATGTATTGTGAGATTTTGAGTGCAAACCTCCTTCCATCAGCAAGGGCATTGAAGATGAAACATGGCTGGGTCTTTCAGCATGACAATGATCCCAAACACACCGCCCAGGCAACAAAGGAGTGGCTTCATAAGAAGCATTTCAAGGTACTGGCCTAGCCAGTCTCCAGATCTCAACTCCATAGAAAACCTTTGGAGGGAGTTGAAAGTCCATGTTGCCCAGCGACAGCCCCAAAACATCACTGCTCTAGAGGAGATCTGCATGCAGGAATGGGCCAACATACCAGCAACAGTGTGTGACAATCTTGGGAAGACTTACAGAAAACATATGAGCTCTGTCATTGCCAACAAAGGATATATAACAAAGTACTGAGATGAACTTTTGATATTGACCAAATACTTATTTTCCACCATAATTTGCAAATACATTCTTTCTAAATCAGACAATGTGATTGTCTGGATTTGTTTCCAAATTTTGTCTCTCATAGTTGAGGTATACCTATGATGAAAATTACAGGCCTCTCTCATCTTTTTAAGTGGGAGAACTTGCACAATTGGTGGCTGACTAAATACTTTTTTGCCCCAATATATATATATATATCCTGAATAAAGTAAACTTAAACACAAAGGAAACTAAAGTTATACTCAATAGGTTTTGGGCTGATTCTCATTGGATTTGCAGTTTGTATATTCAAGTATTTGAGCCTATGAAACATTTTGGAGTGGTATTAAATTCTCCCACTCGCATGCTAACTCCTCTAGAAGCTTTGTGCATGCGTCAAGTAGCGCTTATATTACAAGATGAAAGTAAAAGGTTTTCGCCATACATTGAATATTGTGAATGCGTTAACATATTCCCCTATAAAAGTAAATGAAGCAAAAAGCAAGAGCGCTAACCAGATATGAAAATAATATTTCAGATTCCAATGTTCTTCACATAGCAGAATATGTTATATTCATAAATAATCTGATGGTATTTTGGTACAATATATATCTATACCCAGGGCTTGAAATTGCCAGTGGTACACTAGTCCCGGACCAGAAATTGCAGTGGACGAATTGCAGAGGACGTTTTGTTCCTATCTTTAACATTTAGTGGACTAGTAACTTTTTCCCTCTGGGCTTTTTACTGTTTACTTTCAACTTGTAATGCGAGCGCTAAATCCAACGCGCACAAACATGTGATAAACCCCTTTTCGCTTGTGCATAACTGTTAGTGCGCCACTCGTAATCTGGTCCTTTATTAGCTGTTACCTTACTATATATAAGAAGAATATTACTGACTGAATATTACTGACATTTAAGTTCACAAACAGCGTGGGCCACCTTAAAAGAGCTGTAACTTCTGTAATTTTAGATACTAAAGGATTTAACAAGGGCCGAATGGCATTTAGCGATGTCTGTCAGACATGATAAGCTACAGCTATCATGTCGGACAGACATTGGTAAATCTACCCCTAAATGTGTCACTTTCAGAGTAATTAGATTTTATTCTTAAAGTGACATTAAAGTCAAAATTAAACTTTCATGGTGCGGATAGAGCATACAATTTTATGAAAACTTTTCAATTGTTAACATTGATGTTGCAGTTAGCAATCAGCAACTATCTTCCAGCACTTCATTGCTGCTCCTGGGCACTATCCGATAAAGAGCGTAGTTTGCGGCGCAAGCAAGGGGACCCCGCCGCCCGCAGTTTCAGCTCGCAACTCGAGCTATCCTATATACGGCGCCGTCAGAGGCTAAAGTGCCGTAAGTCTGACAAACCAGCGATGTCGGAGTCGCCAGTGACTTATGGCACTTTAGAAACTGCCGGCGCCTACAAAACCTGACTAAAGTTATAAAATCACCCGGACTGTCTAACACGCCTCCCTAACATAGCCCGACACGTCTAACCCTCTAACCGCTATCCCCCCTCACTATCCTAACAATAAAAAAATGTATTAACCCCTAAATCGCCCTCCCGGACCCCGCCGCCAGCTATATTAAATCTATAACCCCCTAATGTGACCGTCGCAAGCTACCTAATGTGAGTCCCTTACACAGCCGCCATCTATCTTACCTACCCCTAAAGTGAGCCCCTACCCCGCCGCCATCTATCTTACCTACCCCTTAATGTGAGTCCCTTACACCGCCGCCATCTATCTTACCTAGCTCTAAAGTGAGCCCCTACCCCGCCGCCATCTATCTTACCTACCCCCTAAAGCGAGCCACTACCTCGCCGCCAGCTACCTTACCTACCCCATAATGTGAGCCCCTAACCCGCCGCCATCTACCTTACCTACCCCCTAAAGTGAGCCCCCTACCCCGCCGCCATCTACCTTACCTACCCCCTAAAGTGAGCCCCTTACACCGCCACCATCTATTTTAAAAATATTAACCCCTAATTTAATCCCCCTACACCGCCGCCAGCTATATTAACTATATTAACCCTAATTATATTAGGGTTAATATAGTTAATATCGTTATAATATTATATATATATTAATAATTACATTGCAGCTATTTTAAGGTTTATATTTATTTTACAGGTAACTTGGTATTTATTTTAACTAGGTACAATAGCTATTAAATAGTTAATAACTATTTAATAGCTACCTAGTTAAAATAATTAACAATTTACCTGTAAAATAAATCCTAACCTAAGTTACAAATACACCTACACTATGAATAAATTAAATAAACTACAAATATCTAAACTAAAATACAATAAAATAATCTAAACTAAATTACAAAAAAAACCCACTAAATTACAAAAAATAAAAAAAATATTACAAGATTGTTAAGCTAATTACACCTATTCTAAGCCCCTAATAAAATAATAAAGCCCCCCAAAATAAAAAAAATTCCCTGCCCCATTCTAAATTAAAAAAATTCAAAGCTCTTTTACCTTACCAGCCCTTAAAAGGGCCTTTTGCGGGGCATGCCCCAAAGAATTCTGCTCTTTTGCCTGTAAAAGAAAAACACAATACCACCCCCCAACATTACAACCCACCATCCACATACCCCTATTCTAAACCCAACCAAACCCCCCTTAAAAAAACCTAACACTACCCCCTGAAGATCTCCCTACCTTGTCTTCACCCAGCCGGGCCGAACTCTTCATCCGATCCTGGCGATGTCCAATGAAGCGGCAGTGAAGTCTTCTTCCATCCGGGCGATGTCTTCAATCAAGCGGCAGTGAAGTCTTCTTCCATCCGGCGATGTCTTCTTCCACCCGGCGATGTCTTCAAGCAAAGCGGCATCTTCAATCTTCTTTCTTCGCTCCTCCGCCGCGGAGCATCCATCCGGCACAACGACTTCCCGACAAATGAGGTACCTGTAAATGACGTCATCCAAGATGGCGTCCGTCGAATTCCGATTGGCTGATAGGATTCTATCAGCCAATTGGAATTAAGGTAGAAAAATCAATCGGATTGAACTTGAATCTGATTGGCTGATTCAATCAGCCAATCAGATTTTTCTACCTTAATTCCGATTGGCTGATAGAATCCTATCAGCCAATCGGAATTCGACGGACGCCATCTTGGATGACATCATTTAAAGGTACCTCATTCGTCGGGAAGTCGTCGTGCCGGATGGATGCTCCGTGGCGGAGGAGCGAAGAAAGAAGATTGAAGATGCCGCTTTGCTTGAAGACATCGCCGGGTGGAAGAAGACATCGCCGGATGGAAGAAGACTTCACTGCCACTTGATTGAAGACATCGCCCGGATGGAAGAAGACTTCACTGCCGCTTCATTGGACATCGCCCGGATCGGATGAAGAGTTCGGCCCGGCTGGGTGAAGACAAGGTAGGGAGATCTTCAGGGGGTAGTGTTAGGTTTTTTTAAGGGGGGTTTGGGTGGGTTTAGAATAGGGGTATGTGGGTGGTGGGTTGTAATGTTGGGGGGTGGTATTGTGTTTTTCTTTTACAGGCAAAAGAGTAGAATTCTTTGGGGCATGCCCCACAAAAGGCCCTTTTAAGGGCTGGTAAGGTAAAAGAGCTTTGAACTTTTTTAATTTAGAATAGGGCAGGGAAATTTTTTTATTTTGGGGGGCTTTATTATTTTATTAGGGGCTTAGAATAGGTGTAATTAGCTTAACAATCTTGCAATATTTTTTTTATTTTTTGTAATTTAGTGGGGGGTTTTTTGTAATTTAGTTTAGATTATTTTATTGTATTTTAGTTTAGATATTTGTAGTTTATTTAATTTATTGATAGTGTAGGTGTATTTGTAACTTAGGTTAGGATTTATTTTACAGGTAAATTGTTAATTATTTTAACTAGGTAGCTATTAAATAGTTATTAACTATTTAATAGCTATTGTACCTAGTTAAAATAAATACCAAGTTACCTGTAAAATAAATATAAACCCTAAAATAGCTGCAATGTAATTATTAATTACATTGTAGCTATGTTAGGGTTTATTTTATAGGTAAGTATTTAGATTTAAATAGGAATATTTTAATTAATAATATTAATTAGATCTATTTTAATAAGAATTTAGTTAGGGATGTTAGAGTTAGATAGGGTTATTATACTTAATATATATGTATTATAATAACGATATTAACTATATTAACCCTAATATAATTAGGGTTAATATAGTTAATATATATAATATAATAACTATATTAACTATATTAACCCTAATATAATTAGGGTTAATATAGTTAATATAGCTGGCGGCGGTGTAGGGGGATTAAATTAGGGGTTAATATTTTTAAAATAGATGACGGCGGTGTAAGGGGCTCAGTTTAGGGGGTAGGTAAGGTAGCTGGCTGCGGGGTAGGTGCTCACATTAGGGGGTAGGTAAGATAGATGGCGGCGGGGTAGGGGGCTCAGTTTAGGGGGTAGGTAAGGTAGATGGCGGCGGTGTAAGGGGCTCACTTTAGTGGGTAGGTAAGGTAGCTGGCGGCGGGGTAGGTGCTCACTTTAGGGGGTAGGTAAGATAGATGGTGGCGGGGTAGGGGGCTCAGTTTAGGGGGTAGGTAAGATTGATGGCGGCGGGGTAGGGGGCTCACTTTAGTGGGTAGGTAAGGTAGCTGGCGGCGGGGTAGGGGCTCAGTTTAGGGGGTAGGTAAGGTAGATGGCGGCGGGGTAGGGGGCTCAGTTTAGGGGATAGGTAAGGTAGATGGCGGCGGTGTAAGGGACTCACATTAGGGGTATGTAATGTAGCTTGCGACGGTGTAGGGGGATCACATTAGGGGGTTATACTTTTAATGTAGGTGGCGGCAGGGTCCGTGTGCAGCAGTTTAGGGGTTAATAACTTTATTAGAGAATGCGGCGGGGGATCGCGGTTGACAGGTAGATAGACATTGCGCATGCGTTAGGTTTATTTAGCAGGTAGTTTAGGTAGTTACGGGGCTCCAATAGACAGCGTAAGGCTTACTACGGCTGCATTTTGTGGCGAGGTGAAAATGGAGTAAGATTTCTCCATTTTCGCCACGTAAGTCCTTACCCTGTATATTGGATACCAAACTGCGCTGGTTTGGTATACCTGCCTATGGCCCAAAAAACTACGGGCGACGGCAGAAATATACGGGCGTAACTTATAGGTTACGCCGTATATAGGATACCAAACCTGCTCAAATTTCGTCGTCACCGGCTTTTGCGGGCGACACTGCATATCGGATCAGGCCCCCTGGGCATAGATAATAGAAGTAAAGGGGAAAGTTGTTTAAAATTGCACGTTCTATGTGAATCATGAACGAAAAAGTGTAAGTTTTATGTACCTTTAAGTATTTTTCAGCTGGTGTGCATGGGCAGTCAGTAGCCATTCAAGAGTCCATTTGCACATATGCACCAGCTGATAAAACAGAGCGTGCATACGTAGGTACAGGGATGGCTGCCCCTGCTCCCAAGTACTTTTTTGTGTGGTCAGCCATAACTTTGTAATTTGAGAAGTGATAAGTAACCACACACTATAAATACTGTTTGCTTATGGTGGTATGTTTTAGCGCTATGTATATTCATACATGTTTTAGGTCCCTATGTTGGGACAGTGTGGGGTTGCTTTTCGTTTCTCATCGACTTATTTAGTGGTGGGGGTGCCTGTTCTGCAACTGTAACTAACAATGGGTTTCATCACAATCATATACAAAAAAAAATTGATTTATCTCCAACAATCACCTTAAACTTTAATGGTGATTTTCTTTAGGAAATCATTAAATACATTTTTCTGAAGGTTTGTGATCGAGCCCTATGTTTGTCCCAGAATTCAGCAGCCATTTCCCCATGTTTGTACACATACTGCTCTGGAATAGGTAAAGTGCACCATTCTTTATCTTATTGATATCTTTGTCATAAAAATGTGTTTGTTTTTTTATTGTTATTATTATTTCAGAACTTGATATACAACAGTTGCAAGGTAGGTATGGCTCAGTATATAAACTATTGTATTATTGTTTCTGCTTATTCTATAATCAGCCAAACTGATGTGCATAAATTAGCATACTATGGTAAGTCTATGCATCCGTACAAAATTATTTTGTGTACAAAAATGACTAGTACCATATATCCTATGCTTTTAATAGTTTGCACAACAAAAGAACATTGTTTTGGATATCAGTGTCCTACAGTAAACAAAATGTCAGTCAGCCTTGACTTCTGTTTAAAAAATGTAACATACATGAAATCATTATTTAAAAAATGCAATTTACTCATTATCACACTATAGAAAGGTATGTAAAGAATGCAGAAAAAGGGGTTTGGACACTGGGGTGGAACAGAGCACTAACAGTCCAGAAATAGACATGCTGAGAAGGCGCTAATTAAACTGTAAATGTTACAGAGGGATTACGGTTACTGCACTCCTTTACCTAGTCAAATATCTTAGTACATCTGTTGTAGAATTGTATTTGCTGTATTCAATAGATTCATCATCATATGAATCTTGCATCTACGTAAATGATATTTTCATGAAATGTCATATTAATCCTGCATAAGTGGATGTTTTACTAAATTGTTGAAATTCTATAGTTATTCTAGATTATTCTTCATCACCCAAGGCACCTTCTTCCAATAAAATTAAGTGTAATTCTTGGACTGTGCGGTGCATTTGTGCTTTAAAGTAAAATTACTGACAAAAGAAAAAATCACATTACACTGAATATAATATTAATACTATAGAAAGCATCAGATATATCTGTAAATCAAAGAGTGTGAACTCATCTGAAAAAGATAGCGCACAAGTACTAATAACGTTTTTGAAACAATGCAACTGTTCTTTAGGCCTTAAAGGGACATGAAACACAACATTGTATTTCATGATTCAGATAGAGAATACAATTTTAAACAACATTCCAATTTACTTCTATTATTTAATTTGATTAATTCTTCAGATATCCTCTGTTGAAGAAATAGTAATGCACATGGGCATCTATGTGCACCCACCAATCAGCAGCTACTTAGCCTATTTAGATATGCTTTTAAACTAAGGATATCAAGAGAATAAAGCAAATTTGATAACAGAAGTAAATTAGAAAGTTGTTTAAAATTGCATGCTCTATCTAAATCATGAAAGAAAAAAATTGAGTTTCATGTCCCTTTAATATGCAGTTCATTTGTATTTATTTAACTTGCCAACTGACAGAAACAATTGAAAGTCACAGAGAAGATTTAAAATGCCAAAATTGTCAATATTGTTAAATTGTCAATAGTATGTTAAAAATCATACCTAACTTTGTATGCAAAAAAACATTCTCCTCCTATCCTGTCCTTCTCTTGCGACTGCTAACAAGGAGAAAGAAAGGAGAGATAAGTGTACCAATTAGTTAAGTGGGCAATCAGTGGTTTACATCAATGTTTACATTCAAAGTGGACTTCTATTTCTGGAAAAATTCATAATGTACAACAAATGTAGAGATGATGTTTACTTGGTTTCATTTCCATGGAAGGGCATGAAATACCAACCAAACCTTGTGAGCAGTGTTCACTCTAAGGACAGTTTTGTGTGCAGCCCAGCAGTGAAACAGTTAACAAGTAAACCATACCTTGCAATCTGCATTGTGCAGTGTTTGCTAATTGCAGGCTGTGGTTACCTAATTAACTGTTTCATTGCTGGTCCACGCACAAAACTGGCCTTAGAGGGAACACTGCTTGTGAGGTGTGAGTGAGGTACCCAAATCTTTTAACAATTTTACATGGAATTCCATGTCCCATGATAGTATAAAACTCAAGACTTTTATGTGGATACTAAAAAACATTTGGAAAATGCTACTGTATATATGGTGTATTTCCCAAACATTACTTCATTTTGCATCTAAGTATTTATAAAACTATTTAAAATTATGCTGAGAGCTTTACAGTTATGTCTTTTAGTAATGCCCTTTTTATTCAACAAAAACAAAATGCCTACATTCCTTTTTCACATCCATTCACCCCATTAGAAACACCACTGAGGGTAGGGACAGCAAAGCAATTGGTGTAAGGTCCTAATTTTTTTAGATGATTAAACAGGGGGCGACTGTCAGTATTTAGTATGGGATGGAATCACATGATCCAGAGGCAAAGCCAAAGAATTTATATTGGGATAGAGAACCAGTCTAGGGGGCGACATGACATTTTGCAAGTACATGAAATATAAAAAACATATCTTATTATAATTATAGGAAGAAATAAGCTATTTTATGAAGACAGGAATGAAAAGGACCTGAGTTTTGTGATGAAGACTCAGAAGATTTGTGAAGGTTAAAGGTGAAACAAGTTGTGAGGTCATTTTGCAGGATGAAGTACAGGTTTCTAATGACCGTCCTTCCCCTGTGGCTATAGATATTGCTAGTCAATGAAACCTTGTGTACAGTCTTAGTCTGTGTTTCCCAAACTACTGCAATCATGTTATGTTATTAAAAAGACAATTTACTTAGGCAAACGGGTGGTAAGAGTTAATTGTATTTTTACAGTATTGAAAATGAATGCAGAAACACCCTTTCAAATGGGCTGGTCTCTCTCTTAATCCCCCCCCCCCCCACACACACACACACCATGGAAGGTTGATTACTGTTGCAACTTCATATTTACTTGCTAATACTGCCGTATTTATTTTTTTAGTATAGGTGGCGGTTTCAGCAGGCAAAAGTATATATTTTAAATTACAAAATAAATGCAAAGGAGCTACTTGTAAACATTGTAATACATTCCAGAAGGTATAATTATCAATATCGCTTTAAAGGGGAGAACATGTTAAAGTGCAATGTCCATTTAAGGGACTTGCAATGGCTCCAAAAGGTTTAACTCGTTTTAATGTAATGTGCATGGGCTAATAACGTATCAGCAATACATACTCATTCAATGAATATTGTTGCTATTGAGTTGAAGAGGAATAGTGTGAATCTGTAGTGGAATTGAACATTCATTGACCGTGAAACAGCATTTCAAATTTGGGGTAAGAGTTTAGGGTTTATTGAGAGCTGCATTGCCTCAATCAAGTGAATATTGTCGATGATAATGTTTTAATTTTTGACAGACTTGGATCCTATAGCACTCAGTATGGTATTAACTTGTAGTATGTGACACTTAAACTAAATATCTGTGTTATAACATGATGCTGTCTAACACAAAGATTTATGAGTCACCTTATAACCTATATGTGATTTTTAACACTGAGAGCATACCTCTGATATCTAACTTTAGGTTTACTTCAGCTCTATAACATTTCATTGCTGACAACTGATGAATTTTGATAGTTGCTGCTACAGACTATCAGCATTTTCAGAGAACAAAGCAGATATAACAACATAAACATTTTAACATCTGACAACTTAGACTTTAAGCTTAGCCTTTGATACTAGAGATCTGCACATTGTCTTGTTGATGACATTGATACAGTAGAGCATTAGGAGTATTTACTACAACATTTGTATATATACAGGGTGTCTGTGAATAAATAATATACTGAGCAAAATTCATTAAGTGGCATTGTCTTGCCAGTTTCACCAGTTTCTATATTATGAGAGATGAGATACCTTTAGTGAATTAGTTTGCATAGAAACACATAGACACTGTTATGCTACAGGCCATGGAATGAATTTAGCCCTTTTACACTGAGCCACACCTTTCAGTAAACACTGAAGGTGGTGCTTACAAATATCAAATTTACTAACAGAGTGGTGGTATCACTGCATTAAAGGTTGTAAAATGCCTTAAAGTGCCCTAAACATTTTGAGTTATGTGCATATTATAAAAGGTTCAACTGAGGTAAAACAGTGTGTGTGTGTGGGGGGGGGGGGGAGCTTATAAGTGTTTTAATAACATTTCCAAAAATCTGCAAAATTAATTACACTTTAGTGTTCCCAAGTGTAGCCTGCTCCACCCCTCTTATCAGTGTCCTATTCTAAACCTTGTGGTATCATGTAACAAAGAGGATAATTACTTATGTGAGTAAGGAGGGTTTGAGGAGGGACAGCAGGTAATGCTTTTGTTTATTGCCAAGAGGCTTGCTTGTTTCCATGGGGATGTCACATCCTTTGTGAAAGCTTCAGCATTATACTGTGCACTGCTTTAGTCAGATGTCATGTGACTCTGCCCCTACCGTGCACGAGCGCATTCTGCTGAATCTATGGCCTGGATAGCACCTTCCATATATGGAAATGCCCAGGGGGAGCTTGCTGCTAACAAAACTATGCCTGAATTAAATGGGTTTATGGGGGTTAAAACAGAAAACTGTTTTGCAGGTAAGCTTTGGCTGCATTATAGATTTAGAAAATTATGTTAGTTCATACTGTTTTATGTCCCTTTAAAGGGACATTGTACTCAAACATCCCCCCCCCCCTTTATTGTGTTTCCAATGGTCTATTCGACCTGCTGGAGTGTATTTATTTGTTTGCAAATAACTCCTTTACTTTTATGTTGTTGTTTGAAAAAGCTGTTTTTGCCCGTAGAAACCGCTACCTAAACTGAACATATGAATAGCAAACATATTTTATGGGTAGACTTGTTGGGCCTTTTTGTTTCTTATCTACCGTCAAATTCTATGTTTCTATATTCTCTGTAGAAAAGCTATGTATTCAGGAGACAATAGCACTAATTAATCACCCAGTGGAGAGTAGGAGAAAGTGAGATATTTTTATATCTGAAATAGTTGGTTCTGCTAATTGAATCCCCAGCCATAATTACAATTTCAATACCTAACTATTAGGCTGTGTGTTCAAACACAGATAACATTGGCAGATCTGCTTTACCTGCAGACTTTTTGCGGACATGTCCTTGGGAACAGCGAATGATGGCTTTAAAAGGACAGTATTCACCCATTTTCAAATAACTGCATGTAATAGACACCACTATACAGAATAAAATGATACTGATATAAGAATCCAGTATAAAACCATTTAAAAACTTACTTAGAAGCTTCCAGTTTAGCTCTGTTTAACAGGTTACTGGAACACCCACTGCAAGTGGGAAATAGCAGACCCCCCCCCCCCTCCTTTGCATATGAAAAGACCCTTTACACAAGCTGGAGAAGGTAAATGTCGGTATTCTCCTAAAACTTTGGGGCTTGGTTAGGAGTCTGAAAATCAATTTAAAAAAAAAAAAACTGTATGGGCTATATAAGTGGATCATCTACAAAACATTTATGCAAAGACAAATCTAGTGTATAATGTCCCTTTAACGATCAAAAATAACTATTTCCAATACAAAAATAAGCATGAAGAAACAATTCTGCATACATTTACACAGTTGGTATAACAAGCCATTTGGAACACATTAAGGAAAACCAAATGTTATAGTACAGAGTCAGGTTGTGACTGTTACCTTTGGGTAGGTCACTGTGTCATTAGATTGTTAGCTCTTTGAGAGAAGAAAATATTGTGTGTATGCAGTATGATGTTAATGGTGTTATCTGAGCTGTTAGTTATCTAAAAAAGCCTACTTATCTACAAAGCAAAGCATTGTTGCTTTAAAGTCCACTCTACTGTCTACATATTTTCTTTTAGAGTTAGATCATTTCTGTTATGAAAAGGTAGCCATGTAAAAAATAATTTATTCTAATGGTATTGTTACTGTACTATGTAAAGTGACATTCAATTATACACTGATGTCAGAAAGTTGCTTTTTGCACCATTGATAAATTAAAAGGACATAACAGTCAAAAGTGTCAAACAACAACCATTGAAGGGACATTGTACACTAGATTTTTCTTTTCATAAATGTTTTGTAGATAACCCATTTATATAGCCCATCTGGGAGTGTTTTTGTAGCAATGTATAGTTTTACTTCATTTGTAATAACATTGTGCTGATTTTCAGACTCATAACCAAACCCCAAAGTATCAGATGTAGATCCAGGTCTACAAATTTGTCTTTTAATATGCAGCAAATGCCAGCCCCTTTCACTTGGTGTCCCAGCCTCACTGCATCAACAGTGCTAAACCGTGAGCTTCAAAGTAAGTTTTTAAAAGGTTTTATACTGGATTTTATCAGTATCTGTGCATATTCCTCTTTATAGTAGTGTCTACATGCAGTTGTATGGAAATTGGTGTATGCTGTCCCTTTAAGGCTGCTTAAGCCTTTGTATGCCAAGATTGGCACTGTTTACACAGATGCAGATTGGTGGGTGCATTCTGTTCACTAGCTTGCTTGTCAGTCAAGATACAGAGCCAATCAGAGACAAGGGGGCCGATTTATCAAGCTCCATATGAAGGCTCGCCAGAAAAACAGAAGTTATGAAGCAGCGGTCTAAAGACCTCTGCTCCATAACTTGTCCATCTGCTCTGAGGCCGTGGACAAAAATCAACCCGATTGAAAACGATCAGGTTGATTGACAACCCCTGCTAACGGCCCATTGGCCATGAATGTGCAGGGGGTGACATTGCACCAGCAGGTCACAAGAACTGCAGCATATGCTGTCGGCATTTATCTATGTGCGGCAGACATGGTACGCTACATTGTATCATGTCCGCTCGCACATTAATAAATATACCTCATGGTTTGCTCTAAGATCAGCACATGGGGTTATTTTAGATGTGCTAATGCACTGCAGTGTGTCTAGCAATAGTATGCTGGTGTTGTACAGCCTCTGCATTTTACTGACCTCCATGTCCCCTGTAATTGAAACAAACATTCTGTTATGTACTTTTGAGTTTTCTGTGAAGAAGAAAAACATAGATAGAGAATGTTCTATTTGTTGTAGATGTTCTGTTGTTGCATTAACCTGCACGTGGCCTTATAACAGGGCCATACTGGAAATTATACCCAGAAGGGGAAAAATAAAAAACCTCCAGTATGGGTACACAAGGCAAATTAGAGCAACACACACAATCATTTGATTTATCATCAATATAATGAATATTGTAGTAAGTAGTGATACCTTTCATTAGACTGACAATAGCTAAGCATATTTGCCAACTGACACAGTTTTTGTCCTACTGTCCCATAGTGGGAGTTTGGGACACTTTGTACAAATCTTCCCTGAGGTATGTGCTTGGCATGGATGTTAATCTTATGTATATACTGTATTTGCTTGTATATTGTGGCATTTGAACCTCCTGCACGTTACATTAGAACAGAAGGATAATAAACAAATATAATTTCTCATTAATTATAAAATATTTTATTTTAATAACATTACTTAAAACAAATATAAAGCAACCATTTGAATTGTGGTATTTCCTTGCTTTTTTTTTTAGGAGTATTGTAGAAATACACAAAAATTGGGCTGTATAAGAAAAATGTGGTGGAGTCTTAATATTGGCATAGGAACGTGTTTCAAACTATTTCATATTACCGTAATAAGAGTTTATGTGTGTAATCCAGTTTCTACCCTCCCCATCAATACTCCCCAACACAGCTGCATTAGGTTTGCAGTTATATAATTAATTTGAATAAACAAGCCCTACTGTATTACTAAAGTAACTGAATGTAGAAATAGTCATTATTATTATTAAAATCATTCTCCAATTTTTATCCTGTCCAGGGAGCAGCCATTCCAGAGCTTATAAAGTAGTAATTCACAGAAACTCACATTTGAAAGGTAATGAATAATGTTTAAGGCAGCATAGCTTTGAAACACTATAAGTTATTTTCAGAGGTAAGAAATCTATTATGACATTTTTAAATTATTGCCCTTTAACCCCTTGTGCCAATTGGACGTAGGCACTATGTTATACAATACTTTGCAGCTGGGGGGTAGAAAGCATCTGCCTTCATATGGTAACGGAGCACTGAACACTCCCTTACCTTATAAAGCCAGATCGCTGATTGTTACAGAGAGGGGCACTCTCTCTGTAACAATCCTCGGTTGGTGCTGAGTGTAAGCGATGGGAGAGAAGGAGGAGGTGGGTGGAAGGCCCAGTGGAGGCAGGGGTAGGGGCCAGGTTCCCAACACTACAGAAAAGTTATGAAGGGAGAGGGAGGAGTGTGGCCCTACGCTACAGAAAAAATAAGTGGGGAGGGGGGACCCTACACTACAAAAAAAAGTAAACACTTGGAAAGGGTGAGGTGTGGAGGGTGAATTGGACCCCTACACTACAGAAAAGTATATAAAATAAATAATTATATAAAATAAAATGTAAAAAAAATCATAAATTTGTTTCTGATGGGCTGGCTGCCAGTAACACACATGATGGTGGACAGTGGGAGGGGGAGGCTACCGAAAATAGTAAATAAATAAATAAATAAATAAATATTAATTCAAAACAGAAAAATAAAACAGTCTGACAGGAACAAACAACAGCTCAATAGCTTGTTCTATGGCCCGGTTGCCACCTGGGAGTAGCTCCTTTTTGCCCAATTGTGCTTTTCACAGAGGAAATATTTCCTGAAGTATAACAGTCATTTCAGCCCCGAAAATACCAAGCAATTCTCCTCTGAACAAGGGAAACGGCAAGACCTAAACTGCATACGGGCAGACTGTCTGCCAGTAAATAAGATAGTGGTAACAAGTGTGGGGGGAGCTGTTTGGGAGGGATCAGGTAGGAATCATGGGGTGGGTGCGCAGCTGCAATTACTAGCTTTCTAATTGCCAAAATAAATGGCAAAGCCATGCATGTCTGCTGTTTCTGAACAATATAAACCCCAGACAAGCTTTAAAACCATTTGTCTTATGGCTGCAGTACTTGTGTGTAAATAATTGTAGTGAGAAACACAAAGTTTACAAAAAAACATTTTTTTTATATGATTGTCTTTGGTCACCAAATAGTGACATCAAATATACTGAAATAGGCCTAGATCACTGGTTTTCAAATCTGTCCTCATGCCTCCCAACAGTAATGGCAGGTAAAGAAGCCATGGTTACCAATCAGCTGATTGTTTCACCTGTGCTCCAGTCAGATATCCTCATAATGTGAATTGTTAGGGAGGTTTGAGGACAGGTTTGAAAACCAGTGGCCTAGATCAATACCTTGAGTTGGCTACATCAAAAACATATATAGTTTTAATAGATACATAAAATTTAAAAAACAAAAAACAAACAAAAGCTCTATTTCTATTTAAACTGAGTGATAGCAAAAATGCAAAACATTCTCGGGTACTTTGGGCATTTTTCTCTGAAATTCCTGTTAGTGAAAGAGTTAAAATCAGTTGTATAACCCACTGAGGGCTAGATTACAAGTAGATCGCTAAATTACAAGTGCAATTAGCGCTCAGAAAATTAAAGAGAGATTAAGAGGCCTATTTATCATCGCTCAGCGGATCATGTCCGACAGACATCGATGAATGCAGACAGCATTTGTCATTGCACAAGCAGCTTATGCATTGCCGCCCCCTGCAGATTCGCGGCCAATCGGCCGCTAGCAGGGGGTGTCAATCAGCTTGATCGTATAGGATCGGGCGGATTGAAATCCGCAGCCTCAGAGCAGGCAGACCAGTTATGGAGCAGAGGTCTTAAGACGGCTGTTTTCCCAGAGCTTGATAATTCGGCCCCTAAATCTCTGTTTAATTTTCTAAAAGTGCCCCAAATGCCCTCAAAATAGAGAGCATTATAGTTTTTTATTAGAAAAGAAGAAAAAAATGGCACTGAAAGTGCCTTTGCATTGCGGTCTATGGAACTGTGTGTTCCCAGTAAAAATGTATTTGATCCCCTGCTGATTTTGTACATTTGCCCACTGACAAAGAAATGATCAGTCTATAATAGTTTATTTGAACAGTGAGAGACAGAATAACAACAACAAAAATCAAGAAAAACGCATATCAAAAAAGTTATAAATTGATTTACATTTTAATGAGTGAAATAAGTATTTGAGCCATTTGCAAATCATGACTTAGTACTTGGTGGCAAAACCCTTGTTAGCAATCACAGAGGACAGACTATCTTGTAGTTGGCCACCAGGTTTGCACACATCTCAGGAGGGATTTTGTTCCACTCCTCTTTGCAGATTCTCTCCAAGTCAATAAGGTTTCGAGGCTGACGTTTGGCAACTTAAACTTTCAGCTCCTTCCACAGATTTTCTATGGGATTAAGGTCTGGAGACTGGCTAGGCCACTCCAGGACATTAATGTGCTTCTTCTTGAGCCACTCCTTTGTTGCCTTGACCATGTGTTTTGGGTCATGCTGGAATACCCATCCACAACCTATTTTCTATGTCCTGGCTGAGGGAAGAAAGTTCTCATGCAAGATTTGACAGTACATAGCAAGGTCCCTCGTCCCTTTGATGCAGTGAAGTTGTCCTGTCCCCTTAGCAGAAAAAAACCCCAAAGCATAATGTTTCCACCTTCATGTTAGACAGTGGGGATAGTGTTCTTGGGGTTATAGGCAGCATTCCTCCTCCTCCAAACATAGCGATTTGAGTTGATGCCAAATAGCTTGATCTTGGTCTCATCTAACCACAACACTTTCACCCAGTTCTCCTATGAATCATTCAGATGTTAATTGGCAAACTTCAAACAAGCCTGTACATGTGCTTTCTTGAGCAGGGGGACCTTGTGGGTGCTGCAGGATTTCAGTTCTTTACGGCGTAGTGTGTTACCAATTGTTTTCTTGGTGACTATGGTCCCAGCTGCCTTGAGACCATTGACAAGATCCTCCCGTGTAGTTCTGGACTGATTCCTCACCATTCTCATGATCATTGAAACTCCACAAGGTGAGATCTTGCATGGAACCCCAGACTGAAGGAGATTGACAGTTATTTTGTGTTTCCTCCATTTGCGAATAATCGCACCAACTGTTGTCACCTGCTCACTAAGCTGCTTGGCGATGTTCTTGCAGCCCATTCCAGCCTTGTGTAGGTCTACAATCTGCTCCCTGACATTCTTGGACAGCTCTTTGGTCTTGGTCTTGGCCATAGTGGAGAGTTTGGAATCTAATTGATTGCTTCTGTGGACAGGTATCTTTTATACAGGTAACAAGCTGAGATTTGGAGCACTCCCTTTAAGAGAGAGTGCTCCTAATCTCAGCTCATTACCTGTATAAAAGATACCTGGGAGCCAGAAATCTTGCTGATTGATAGGGGATCAAATACTTATTTCACTCATTAAAATGCAAATCAATTTATAACTTTTTTGAAATGTGTTTTTCTTGATTTTGTTGTTATTCTGTCTCTCACTGTTGAAATATACATACCATTAAAATTATAGATTGATCATTTCTTTTTCTGTGGGCAAATGTACAAAATCAGCAGGGGATCAAATACTTTTT